>NC_083488.1:10000000-10300000 GCF_905332965.1 Bombus pascuorum
TACGTAATAGTATATAACGTTATACGATATTACGTATTAGTTTATAACGTTACACGTTATTACTTATTAGTATATAGCGTTATACGTCATTACGTATTAGTATATAACGTTACACGTTATTACATAATAGTATATAACGTTATACGTAATTACGTATTAGTATATAACGTTATACGTCATTACGTAATAGTATATAACGTTATACGTCATTGCGTAATATTACATAACGTTGTACGTTATAAGGCAATACTACATAACGTTATACGTCATAAGGTAATACTATATAACGTTTTACGTTATTCCGTAATAGTATATAATGTAATACGTTATTACGTAATAGAATATAACGTTATACGTTAGTACGTAATAATATATAACGTTACACGTCATATAGTAATAGTTTATAACGTTATTCGTTAGTACGTAATAGTATATAACGTTATACGTTAGTACGTAATAGTATATATCGTTATACGTCATTGGGTAATAATATATAACGTTATACGTTATTACATAGTAGTATATAACGATATACGATATTACGTATTAGTTTAAAACGTTATACGATATTACGTATTAGTATATAACGTTACACGTTATTACGTAATAGTATATAGCGTTATACGTCATTACTTATTAGTATATAACGACATACGTTATTACGTAATAGTATATAACTTTATACGTTATTACGTAATAGTATATAACGTTATACGTTATTACATAGTAGTATATAACGTTATACGATATTACGTATTAGTTTATAACGTTAAACGTTATTACGTATTAGTATATAACGTTACACGTTATTACGTAATAGTATATAACGTTACACGTTAGTACGTAATAGTATATAACGTTATACGTCATCCGGTAATACTATATAACGTTACACGTTAGTACGTAATAGTATATAACGTTATACGTCATTACGTATTAGTATATAACGTTATACGTTATTACGTAATAGTATATAACGTTATACGTTATTACGTAATAGTATATAACGTTATACGTTATTACGTAATAGTATATAACGTTATACGTTATTACGTAATAGTATATAACGTTATACGTTAGTACGTAATAGGATATAACGTTATACGTTATTACGTAATAGTATATAACGTTATACGTTATTACGTAATAGTATATAACGTTATACGTCATTACGTAATAGTATATAACGTTATACGTCATCCGGTAATACTATATAACGTTATACGTCATCCGGTAATACTATATAACGTTATACGTTAGTACGTAATAGTATATAACGTTGTACGTCATTGCGTAATAGTATATAACGTTATACGTTATTACGTAATAGTATATAACGTTATACGTTAGTACGTAATAGTATATAACATTATACGTTATTACGTATTAGTATATAACGTTATACGTCATTACATATTAGTATATAACGTTACACGTTATTACGTAATAGTATATAACGTTATACGATATTACGTATTAGTATATAACATTATACGTTATTACGTATTAGTATATAACGTTATACGTCATTACGTAATTATATATAACGTTATACGTTAGTACGTATTAGTATATAACGTTATACGTCATTACGTAATAGTATATAACGTTATACGTCGTTACGTATTAGTATATAACGTTATACGTTAATACGTAATAGTATATAACGTTATACGTTATTACGTAATAGTATATAACGTTATACGATATTACGTATTAGTTTATAACGTTACACGTTATTACTTATTAGTATATAGCGTTATACGTCATTACGTATTAGTATATAACGTTACACGTTATTACATAATAGTATATAACGTTATACGTAAGTACGTATTAGTATATAACGTTATACGTCATTACGTAATAGTATATAACGTTATACGTCATTGCGTAATATTACATAACGTTGTACGTTATAAGGCAATACTACATAACGTTATACGTCATAAGGTAATACTATATAACGTTTTACGTTATTCCGTAATAGTATATAACGTTATACGTTATTACGTAATAGAATATAACGTTATACGTCATTACGTAATAGTATATAACGTTATACGTTATTACGTAATAGAATATAACGTTATACGTTAGTACGTAATAATATATAACGTTACACGTCATATAGTAATAGTTTATAACGTTATTCGTTAGTACGTAATAGTATATAACGTTATACGTTAGTACGTAATAGTATATATCGTTATACGTCATTGGGTAATAATATATAACGTTATACGTTATTACATAGTAGTATATAACGATATACGATATTACGTATTAGTTTAAAACGTTATACGATATTACGTATTAGTATATAACGTTACACGTTATTACGTAATAGTATATAGCGTTATACGTCATTACTTATTAGTATATAACGACATACGTTATTACGTAATAGTATATAACGTTATACGTTATTACGTAATAGTATATAACGTTATACGTTATTACATAGTAGTATATAACGTTATACGATATTACGTATTAGTTTATAACGTTAAACGTTATTACGTATTAGTATATAACGTTACACGTTATTACGTAATAGTATATAACGTTACACGTTAGTACGTAATAGTATATAACGTTATACGTCATCCGGTAATACTATATAACGTTACACGTTAGTACGTAATAGTATATAACGTTATACGATATTACGTATTAGTTTATAACGTTACACGTTATTACGTATTAGTATATAGCGTTATACGTCATTACGTATTAGTATATAACGTTACACGTTATTACATAATAGTATATAACGTTATACGTAATTACGTATTAGTATATAACGTTATACGTCATTACGTAATTATATATAACGTTATACGTTAGTACGTAATAGTATATAACGTTATAAGTCATTACGTATTAGTATATAACGTTATACGTCATTACGTAATAGTATATAACGTCATACGTTAGTACCTAATAGTATATAACGTTATACGTTATAACGTAATAGTATATAACGTTATACGTTATTACATAATAGTATATAACGTTACACGTTATTACGTAATAGTATATAGCGTTATATGTCATTACGTATTGGTATATAACGTTATACGTTGGTACGTAATAGTATATAACGTTATACGATATTACGTATTAGTTTATAACCTTATACGATATGACGTATTAGTATATAACGTTACACGTTATTACGTAATAGTATATAACGTTATACGATATTACGTATTAGTATATAACGTTACACGTTAGTACGTAGTAGTATATAACGTTATACGATATTACGTATTAGTATATAACGTTACACGTTATTACGCAATAGTATATAGCGTTATACGTCATTACGTATTAGTATACAACGTTATACGTCATTACGTGACAGTATATAACGTTATACGTTAGTACGTAATAGTATATATCGTTATACGTCATTGCGTAATAGTATATAACGTTATACGTTAGTACGTAATAGTATATAACGTTATACGTCATCCGGTAATACTATATAACGTTATACGTTAGTACGTAATAGTATATAATGTTATACGTTGTTACGTATTAGTATATAACGTCATACGTTATTACGTAATAGTATATAATGTTATACGTTGTCACGTATTAGTATATAACGTTATACGTTATTACGTAATAGTATATAACGTTATACGTCATTACGTAATAGTATATAACGTTATACGTTAGTACGTAATAGGATATAACGTTATACGTTATTACGTAATAGTATATAACGTTATACGTTATTACGTAATAGTATATAACGTTATACGTCATTACGTAATAGTATATAACGTTATACGTCATCCGGTAATACTATATAACGTTATACGTCATCCGGTAATACTATATAACGTTATACGTTAGTACGTAATAGTATATAACGGTATACGTTATTACGTATTAGTATATAACGATATACGTCATTACGTAATAGTATATAACGTTATACGTTAGTACGTAATAGGATATAACGTTATACGTTATTACGTAATAGTATATAGCGTTATACGTCATTACGTATTAGTATATAACGTTATACGTTGGTACGTAATAGTATTTAACGTTATACGATATTACGTAATAGTATATAACGTTATACGTTATTACATAATAGTATATAACGTTATTCGTTATTACGTAATAGGATATAACGTTATACGTTAGTACGTAATAGTATATAACATTATACGTTATTACGTATTAGTATATAACGTTATACGTCATTACGTAATTATATATAACGTTATACGTTAGTACGTATTAGTATATAACGTTATACGTCATTACGTAATAGTATATAACGTTATACGTCATTGCGTATTAGTATATAACGTTACACGTTATTACATAATAGTATATAACGTTATACGTAATTACGTATTAGTATATAACGTTATACGTCATTACGTAATAGTATATAACGTCATACGTTAGTACCTAATAGTATATAACGTTATACGTTATTACGTAATAGTATATAACGTTATACGTTATTACATAATAGTATATAACGTTACACGTTATTACGTAATAGTATATAGCGTTATACGTCATTACGTATTGGTATATAACGTTATACGTTGGTACGTAATAGTATATAACGTTATACGATATTACGTATTAGTTTATAACCTTATACGATATGACGTATTAGTATATAACGTTACACGTTATTACGTAATAGTATATAACGTTATACGATATTACGTATTAGTATATAACGTTACACGTTAGTACGTAGTAGTATATAACGTTATACGATATTACGTATTAGTATATAACGTTACACGTTATTACGCAATAGTATATAGCGTTATACGTCATTACGTATTAGTATATAACGTTATACGTTATTACGTAATAGTATATAACGTTATACGTTATTACGTAATAGTATATAACGTTATACGTTATTACATAATAGTATATAACGTTATACGATATTACGTATTAGTTTATAACGTTACACGTTATTACGTAATAGTATATATCGTTATACGTCATCCGGTAATACTATATCACGTTACACGTTTGTACGTAATAGTATATAACGTTATACGTTATTACATAGTAGTATATAACGATATACGTTATTACGTAATAGTATATAACGTTATACGTTATTACGTAATAGTATATAACGTTATACGTTATTACATAGTAGTATATAACGTTATACGATATTACGTATTAGTTTATAACGTTACACGTTATTACGTATTAGTATATAACGTTACACATTATTACGTAATAGTATATAACGTTACACGTTAGTACGTAATAGTATATAACGTTATACGTCATCCGGTAATACTAAATAACGTTACACGTTAGTACGTAATAGTATATAACGTTATACGTCATTACGTATTAGTATATAACGTTATACGTTATTACGTAATAGTATATAACGTTATACGTTATTACGTAATAGTATATAACGTTATACGTTATTACATAATAGTATATAACGTTACACGTTGTTACGTAATAATATATAACGTTATACGTCGTTACGTATTAGTATATAACGTTATACGTTAATACGTAATAGTATATAACGTTATACGTTATTACGTAATAGTATATAACGTTATACGATATTACGTATTAGTTTATAACGTTACACGTTATTACGTATTAGTATATAGCGTTATACGTCATTACGTATTAGTATATAACGTTACACGTTATTACATAATAGTATATAACGTTATACGTAATTACGTATTAGTATATAACGTTATACGTCATTACGTAATAGTATATAACGTCATACGTTAGTACCTAATAGTATATAACGTTATACGTTATTACGTAATAGTATATAACGTTATACGTTATTACATAATAGTATATAACGTTACACGTTATTACGTAATAGTATATAGCGTTATACGTCATTACGTATTGGTATATAACGTTATACGTTGGTACGTAATAGTATATAACGTTATACGATATTACGTATTAGTTTATAACCTTATACGATATGACGTATTAGTATATAACGTTACACGTTATTACGTAATAGTATATAACGTTATACGATATTACGTATTAGTATATAACGTTACACGTTAGTACGTAGTAGTATATAACGTTATACGATATTACGTATTAGTATATAACGTTACACGTTATTACGCAATAGTATATAGCGTTATACGTCATTACGTATTAGTATATAACGTTATACGTCATTACGTGACAGTATATAACGTTATACGTTAGTACGTAATAGTATATATCGTTATACGTCATTGCGTAATAGTATATAACGTTATACGTTATTACGTAATAGTATATAACGTTATACGATATTACGTATTAGTATATAACGTTACACGTTAGTACGTAGTAGTATATAACGTTATACGTTAGTACGTAATAGTATATAACGTTATACGTCATCCGGTAATACTATATAACGTTATACGTTAGTACGTTAGTACGTAATAGTATATAATGTTATACGTTGTTACGTATTAGTATATAACGTCATACGTTATTACGTAATAGTATATAATGTTATACGTTGTCACGTATTAGTATATAACGTTATACGTTATTACGTAATAGTATATAACGTTTTACGTCATTACGTAATAGTATATAACGTCATACGTTAGTACGTAATAGGATATAACGTTATACGTTATTACGTAATAGTATATAACGTTATACGTTATTACGTAATAGTATATAACGTTATACGTCATTACGTAATAGTATATAACGTTATACGTCATCCGGTAATACTATATAACGTTATACGTCATCCGGTAATACTATATAACGTTATACGTTAGTACGTAATAGTATATAACGGTATACGTTATTACGTATTAGTATATAACGATATACGTCATTACGTAATAGTATATAACGTTATACGTTAGTACGTAATAGGATATAACGTTATACGTTATTACGTAATAGTATATAGCGTTATACGTCATTACGTATTAGTATATAACGTTATACGTTGGTACGTAATAGTATATAACGTTATACGATATTACGTATTAGTTTATAACGTTATACGATATGACGTATTAATATATAACGTTACACGTTATTACGTAATAGTATATAACGTTGTACGTCATTGCGTAATAGTATATAACGTTATACGTTATTACGTAATAGTATATAACGTTATACGTTAGTACGTAATAGTATATAACATTATACGTTATTACGTATTAGTATATAACGTTATACGTCATTACGTATTAGTATATAACGTTACACGTTATTACGTAATAGTATATAACGTTATACGATATTACGTATTAGTATATAACATTATACGTTATTACGTATTAGTATATAACGTTATACGTCATTACGTAATTATATATAACGTTATACGTTAGTACGTATTAGTATATAACGTTATACGTCATTACGTAATAGTATATAACGTTATACGTCGTTACGTATTAGTATATAACGTTATACGTTAATACGTAATAGTATATAACGTTATACGTTATTACGTAATAGTATATAACGTTATACGATATTACGTATTAGTTTATAACGTTACACGTTATTACGTATTAGTATATAGCATTATACGTCATTACGTATTAGTATATAACGTTACACGTTATTACATAATAGTATATAACGTTATACGTTAGTACGTATTAGTATATAACGTTATACGTCATTACGTAATAGTATATAACGTTATACGTCGTTACGTATTAGTATATAACGTTATACGTTAATACGTAATAGTATATAACGTTATACGTTATTACGTAATAGTATATAACGTTATACGATATTACGTATTAGTTTATAACGTTACTCGTTATTACGTATTAGTATATAACGTTGTACGTTATTAAGTATTAGTATATAACGTTATACGTTATTACGTAATAGCACATAACGTTATACGTTATTACGTAATAGTATATAACGTTATACGTTATTACATAATAGTATATAACGTTATACGTCATTACGTAATAGTATATAACGTTATACGTTATTACGTATTAGTATATAACGTAATACGTTAGTACGTAATAGGATATAACGTTATACGTTAGTACGTAATAGTATATAACGTTATAAGTTATTACGTATTAGTATATAACGTTATACGTCATTGCGTAATATTATATAACGTTATACGTTATAAGGCAATACTACATAACGTTATACGTCATAAGGTAATACTATATAACGTTTTACGTTATTCCGTAATAGTATATAATGTTATACGTTATTACGTAATAGAATATAACGTTACACGTTATTACGTAATAGTATATAACGTTACACGTTAGTACGTAATAGTATATAACGTTATACGTCATCCGGTAATACTATATAACGTTACACGTTAGTACGTAATAGTATATAACGTTATACGTCATTACGTATTAGTATATAACGTTATGCGTTATTACGTAATAGTATCTAACGTTATACGTTATTACGTAATAGTATATAACGTTATACGTTATTACATAATAGTATATAACGTTACACGTTGTTACGTAATAGTATATAACGTTATACGTCGTTACGTATTAGTATATAACGTTATACGTTAATACGTAATAGTATATAACGTTATACGTTATTACGTAATAGTATATAACGTTATACGATATTACGTATTAGTTTATAACGTTACACGTTATTACGTATTAGTATATAGCGTTATACGTCATTACGTATTAGTATATAACGTTACACGTTATTACATAATAGTATATAACGTTATACGTAATTACGTATTAGTATATAACGTTATACGTCATTACGTAATTATATATAACGTTATACGTTAGTACGTAATAGTATATAACGTTTTAAGTCATTACGTATTAGTATATAACGTTATACGTCATTACGTAATAGTATATAACGTCATACGTTAGTACCTAATAGCATATAACGTTATACGTTAGTACGTAATAGGATATAACGTTATACGTTATTACATAATAGTATATAACGTTATACGTTATTACGTAATAGTATATAACGTTATACGTTATTACATAATAGTATATAACGTTACACGTTATTACGTAATAGTATATAGCGTTATACGTCATTACGTATTAGTATATAACGTTATACGTTGGTACGTAATAGTATATAACGTTATACGATATTACGTATTAGTTTATAACGTTATACGATATGACGTATTAATATATAACGTTACACGTTATTACGTAATATTATATAACGTTGTACGTCATTGCGTAATAGTATATAACGTTATACGTTATTACGTAATAGTATATAACGTTATACGTTAGTACGTAATAGTATATAACATTATACGTTATTACGTATTAGTATATAACGTTATACGTCATTACGTATTAGTATATAACGTTACACGTTATTACGTAATAGTATATAACGTTATACGATATTACGTATTAGTATATAACGTTACACGTTATTACGTAATAGTATATAACATTATACGTTATTACGTATTACTATATAACGTTATACGTCATTACGTAATTATATATAACGTTATACGTTAGTACGTATTAGTATATAACGTTATATGTCATTACGTAATAGTATATAACGTTATACGTCATTGCGTAATAGTATATAACGTTATACGTTGGTACGTAATAGTATATAACGTTATACGTTACTAAGTAATAGCATATAACGTTATACGTTATAAGGTAATACTCATTAACGTTATACGTCATTACATAATAGTATATAACGTTATACGTCTTTACGTAATAGTATATAACGTTATACGTTAGTACGTAATAGTATATAACTTTATACGTCATTACGTAATAGTATATTACGTTATACGTTATTACGTATTAGTATATAACGTTATACGTCATTACGTAATTATATATAACGTTATACGTTAGTACGTATTAGTATATAACGTTATACGTCATTACGTAATAGTATATAACGTTATACGTCATTGCGTAATATTATATAACGTTGTACGTTATAAGGCAATACTACATAACGTTATACGTCATAAGGTAATACTATATAACGTTTTACGTTATTCCGTAATAGTATATAATGTAATACGTTATTACGTAATAGAATATAACGTTATACGTTAGTACGTAATAATATATAACGTTACACGTCATATAGTAATAGTTTATAACGTTATTCGTTAGTACGTAATAGTATATAACGTTATAAGTTAGTACGTAATAGTATATATCGTTATACGTCATTGGGTAATAATATATAACGTTATACGTTATTACATAATAGTATATAACGTTATACGATATTACGTATTAGTTTATAACGTTACACGTTATTACGTAATAGTATATATCGTTATACGTCATCCGGTAATACTATATCACGTTACACGTTTGTACGTAATAGTATATAACGTTATACGTTATTACATAGTAGTATATACCGATATACGATATTACGTATTAGTTTAAAACGTTATACGATATTACGTATTAGTATATAACGTTACACGTTATTACGTAATAGTATATAGCGTTATACGTCATTACTTATTAGTATATAACGACATACGTTATTACGTAATAGTATATAACGTTATACGTTATTACGTAATAGTATATAACGTTATACGTTATTACATAGTAGTATATAACGTTATACGATATTACGTATTAGTTTATAACGTTACACGTTATTACGTATTAGTATATAACGTTACACATTATTACGTAATAGTATATAACGTTACACGTTAGTACGTAATAGTATATAACGTTATACGTCATCCGGTAATACTATATAACGTTACACGTTAGTACGTAATAGTATATAACGTTATACGTCATTACGTATTAGTATATAACGTTATACGTTATTACGTAATAGTATATAACGTTATACGTTATTACGTAATAGTATATAACGTTATACGTTATTACATAATAGTATATAACGTTACACGTTGTTACGTAATAATATATAACGTTATACGTCGTTACGTATTAGTATATAACGTTATACGTTAATACGTAATAGTATATAACTTTATACGTTATTACGTAATAGTATATAACGTTATACGATATTACGTATTAGTTTATAACCTTATACGATATGACGTATTAGTATATAACGTTACACGTTATTACGTAATAGTATATAACGTTATACGATATTACGTATTAGTATATAACGTTACACGTTAGTACGTAGTAGTATATAACGTTATACGATATTACGTATTAGTATATAACGTTACACGTTATTACGCAATAGTATATAGCGTTATACGTCATTACGTATTAGTATATAACGTTATACGTCATTACGTGACAGTATATAACGTTATACGTTAGTACGTAATAGTATATATCGTTATACGTCATTGCGTAATAGTATATAACGTTATACGTTAGTACGTAATAGTATATAACGTTATACGTCATCCGGTAATACTATATAACGTTATACGTTAGTACGTTAGTACGTAATAGTATATAATGTTATACGTTGTTACGTATTAGTATATAACGTCATACGTTATTACGTAATAGTATATAATGTTATACGTTGTCACGTATTAGTATATAACGTTATACGTTATTACGTAATAGTATATAACGTTATACGTCATTACGTAATAGTATATAACGTTATACGTTAGTACGTAATAGGATATAACGTTATACGTTATTACGTAATAGTATATAACGTTATACGTTATTACGTAATAGTATATAACGTTATACGTCATTACGTAATAGTATATAACGTTATACGTCATCCGGTAATACTATATAACGTTATACGTTAGTACGTTAGTACGTAATAGTATATAATGTTATACGTTGTTACGTATTAGTATATAACGTCATACGTTATTACGTAATAGTATATAATGTTATACGTTGTCACGTATTAGTATATAACGTTATACGTTATTACGTAATAGTATATAACGTTATACGTCATTACGTAATAGTATATAACGTTATACGTTAGTACGTAATAGGATATAACGTTATACGTTATTACGTAATAGTATATAACGTTATACGTTATTACGTAATAGTATATAACGTTATACGTTATTACGTAATAGTATATAACGTTATACGTTAGTACGTAATAGTATATAACATTATACGTTATTACGTATTAGTATATAACGTTATACGTCATTACGTATTAGTATATAACGTTACACGTTATTACGTAATAGTATATAACGTTATACGATATTACGTATTAGTATATAACATTATACGTTATTACGTATTAGTATATAACGTTATACGTCATTACGTAATTATATATAACGTTATACGTTAGTACGTATTAGTATATAACGTTATACGTCATTACGTAATAGTATATAACGTTATACGTCGTTACGTATTAGTATATAACGTTATACGTTAATACGTAATAGTATATAACGTTATACGTTATTACGTAATAGTATATAACGTTATACGATATTACGTATTAGTTTATAACGTTACACGTTATTACTTATTAGTATATAGCGTTATACGTCATTACGTATTAGTATATAACGTTACACGTTATTACATAATAGTATATAACGTTATACGTAATTACGTATTAGTATATAACGTTATAAGTCATTACGTAATAGTATATAACGTTATACGTCATTGCGTAATATTACATAACGTTGTACGTTATAAGGCAATACTACATAACGTTATACGTCATAAGGTAATACTATATAACGTTTTACGTTATTCCGTAATAGTATATAATGTAATACGTTATTACGTAATAGAATATAACGTTATACGTTAGTACGTAATAATATATAACGTTACACGTCATATAGTAATAGTTTATAACGTTATTCGTTAGTACGTAATAGTATATAACGTTATACGTTAGTACGTAATAGTATATATCGTTATACGTCATTGGGTAATAATATATAACGTTATACGTTATTACATAGTAGTATATAACGATATACGATATTACGTATTAGTTTAAAACGTTATACGATATTACGTATTAGTATATAACGTTACACGTTATTACGTAATAGTATATAGCGTTATACGTCATTACTTATTAGTATATAACGACATACGTTATTACGTAATAGTATATAACGTTATACGTTATTACGTAATAGTATATAACGTTATACGTTATTACATAGTAGTATATAACGTTATACGATATTACGTATTAGTTTATAACGTTAAACGTTATTACGTATTAGTATATAACGTTACACGTTATTACGTAATAGTATATAACGTTACACGTTAGTACGTAATAGTATATAACGTTATACGTCATCCGGTAATACTATATAACGTTACACGTTAGTACGTGATAGTATATAACGTTATACGTCATTACGTAATAGTATATAACGTTATACGTCATTACGTAATAGTATATAACGTTATACGTCATCCGGTAATACTATATAACGTTATACGTCATCCGGTAATACTATATAACGTTATACGTTAGTACGTAATAGTATATAACGTTGTACGTCATTGCGTAATAGTATATAACGTTATACGTTATTACGTAATAGTATATAACGTTATACGTTAGTACGTAATAGTATATAACATTATACGTTATTACGTATTAGTATATAACGTTATACGTCATTACATATTAGTATATAACGTTACACGTTATTACGTAATAGTATATAACGTTATACGATATTACGTATTAGTATATAACATTATACGTTATTACGTATTAGTATATAACGTTATACGTCATTACGTAATTATATATAACGTTATACGTTAGTACGTATTAGTATATAACGTTATACGTCATTACGTAATAGTATATAACGTTATACGTCGTTACGTATTAGTATATAACGTTATACGTTAATACGTAATAGTATATAACGTTATACGTTATTACGTAATAGTATATAACGTTATACGATATTACGTATTAGTTTATAACGTTACACGTTATTACTTATTAGTATATAGCGTTATACGTCATTACGTATTAGTA
This sequence comes from Bombus pascuorum, assembly GCF_905332965.1. Classification (NCBI taxonomy): domain Eukaryota; kingdom Metazoa; phylum Arthropoda; class Insecta; order Hymenoptera; family Apidae; genus Bombus; species Bombus pascuorum. Next base: position 10,014,017 of record NC_083488.1, read on the forward strand.
TATAACGTTACACGTTATTACATAATAGTATATAACGTTATACGTAAGTACGTATTAGTATATAACGTTATACGTCATTACGTAATAGTATATAACGTTATACGTCATTGCGTAATATTACATAACGTTGTACGTTATAAGGCAATACTACATAACGTTATACGTCATAAGGTAATACTATATAACGTTTTACGTTATTCCGTAATAGTATATAATGTAATACGTTATTACGTAATAGAATATAACGTTATACGTTAGTACGTAATAATATATAACGTTACACGTCATATAGTAATAGTTTATAACGTTATTCGTTAGTACGTAATAGTATATAACGTTATACGTTAGTACGTAATAGTATATATCGTTATACGTCATTGGGTAATAATATATAACGTTATACGTTATTACATAGTAGTATATAACGATATACGATATTACGTATTAGTTTAAAACGTTATACGATATTACGTATTAGTATATAACGTTACACGTTATTACGTAATAGTATATAGCGTTATACGTCATTACTTATTAGTATATAACGACATACGTTATTACGTAATAGTATATAACGTTATACGTTATTACGTAATAGTATATAACGTTATACGTTATTACATAGTAGTATATAACGTTATACGATATTACGTATTAGTTTATAACGTTAAACGTTATTACGTATTAGTATATAACGTTACACGTTATTACGTAATAGTATATAACGTTACACGTTAGTACGTAATAGTATATAACGTTATACGTCATCCGGTAATACTATATAACGTTACACGTTAGTACGTAATAGTATATAACGTTATACGTCATTACGTATTAGTATATAACGTTATACGTTATTACGTAATAGTATAGAACGTTATACGATATTACGTAATAGTATATAACGTTATACGTTATTACGTAATAGTATATAACGTTACACGTTGTTACGTAATAGTATATAAAGTTATACGTCGTTACGTATTAGTATATAACGTTATACGTTAATACGTAATAGTATATAACGTTATACGTTATTACGTAATAGTATATAACGTTATACGATATTACGTATTAGTTTATAACGTTACACGTTATTACGTATTAGTATATAGCGTTATACGTCATTACGTATTAGTATATAACGTTACACGTTATTACATAATAGTATATAACGTTATACGTAATTACGTATTAGTATATAACGTTATACGTCATTACGTAATTATATATAACGTTATACGTTAGTACGTAATAGTATATAACGTTATAAGTCATTACGTATTAGTATATAACGTTATACGTCATTACGTAATAGTATATAACGTCATACGTTAGTACCTAATAGTATATAACGTTATACGTTATTACGTAATAGTATATAACGTTATACGTTATTACATAATAGTATATAACGTTACACGTTATTACGTAATAGTATATAGCGTTATATGTCATTACGTATTGGTATATAACGTTATACGTTGGTACGTAATAGTATATAACGTTATACGATATTACGTATTAGTTTATAACCTTATACGATATGACGTATTAGTATATAACGTTACACGTTATTACGTAATAGTATATAACGTTATACGATATTACGTATTAGTATATAACGTTACACGTTAGTACGTAGTAGTATATAACGTTATACGATATTACGTATTAGTATATAACGTTACACGTTATTACGCAATAGTATATAGCGTTATACGTCATTACGTATTAGTATATAACGTTATACGTCATTACGTGACAGTATATAACGTTATACGTTAGTACGTAATAGTATATATCGTTATACGTCATTGCGTAATAGTATATAACGTTATACGTTAGTACGTAATAGTATATAACGTTATACGTCATCCGGTAATACTATATAACGTTATACGTTAGTACGTAATAGTATATAATGTTATACGTTGTTACGTATTAGTATATAACGTCATACGTTATTACGTAATAGTATATAATGTTATACGTTGTCACGTATTAGTATATAACGTTATACGTTATTACGTAATAGTATATAACGTTATACGTCATTACGTAATAGTATATAACGTTATACGTTAGTACGTAATAGGATATAACGTTATACGTTATTACGTAATAGTATATAACGTTATACGTTATTACGTAATAGTATATAACGTTATACGTCATTACGTAATAGTATATAACGTTATACGTCATCCGGTAATACTATATAACGTTATACGTCATCCGGTAATACTATATAACGTTATACGTTAGTACGTAATAGTATATAACGGTATACGTTATTACGTATTAGTATATAACGATATACGTCATTACGTAATAGTATATAACGTTATACGTTAGTACGTAATAGGATATAACGTTATACGTTATTACGTAATAGTATATAGCGTTATACGTCATTACGTATTAGTATATAACGTTATACGTTGGTACGTAATAGTATATAACGTTATACGATATTACGTAATAGTATATAACGTTATACGTTATTACGTAATAGTATATAACGTTATTCGTTATTACGTAATAGCATATAACGTTATACGTTAGTACGTAATAGTATATAACATTATACGTTATTACGTATTAGTATATAACGTTATACGTCATTACGTAATTATATATAACGTTATACGTTAGTACGTATTAGTATATAACGTTATACGTCATTACGTAATAGTATATAACGTTATACGTCATTGCGTATTAGTATATAACGTTACACGTTATTACATAATAGTATATAACGTTATACGTAATTACGTATTAGTATATAACGTTATACGTCATTACGTAATAGTATATAACGTCATACGTTAGTACCTAATAGTATATAACGTTATACGTTATTACGTAATAGTATATAACGTTATACGTTATTACATAATAGTATATAACGTTACACGTTATTACGTAATAGTATATAGCGTTATACGTCATTACGTATTGGTATATAACGTTATACGTTGGTACGTAATAGTATATAACGTTATACGATATTACGTATTAGTTTATAACCTTATACGATATGACGTATTAGTATATAACGTTACACGTTATTACGTAATAGTATATAACGTTATACGATATTACGTATTAGTATATAACGTTACACGTTAGTACGTAGTAGTATATAACGTTATACGATATTACGTATTAGTATATAACGTTACACGTTATTACGCAATAGTATATAGCGTTATACGTCATTACGTATTAGTATATAACGTTATACGTTATTACGTAATAGTATATAACGTTATACGTTATTACGTAATAGTATATAACGTTATACGTTATTACATAATAGTATATAACGTTATACGATATTACGTATTAGATTATAACGTTACACGTTATTACGTAATAGTATATATCGTTATACGTCATCCGGTAATACTATATCACGTTACACGTTTGTACGTAATAGTATATAACGTTATACGTTATTACATAGTAGTATATAACGATATACGTTATTACGTAATAGTATATAACGTTATACGTTATTACGTAATAGTATATAACGTTATACGTTATTACATAGTAGTATATAACGTTATACGATATTACGTATTAGTTTATAACGTTACACGTTATTACGTATTAGTATATAACGTTACACATTATTACGTAATAGTATATAACGTTACACGTTAGTACGTAATAGTATATAACGTTATACGTCATCCGGTAATACTAAATAACGTTACACGTTAGTACGTAATAGTATATAACGTTATACGTCATTACGTATTAGTATATAACGTTATACGTTATTACGTAATAGTATATAACGTTATACGTTATTACGTAATAGTATATAACGTTATACGTTATTACATAATAGTATATAACGTTACACGTTATTACGTATTAGTATATAGCGTTATACGTCATTACGTATTAGTATATAACGTTACACGTTATTACATAATAGTATATAACGTTATACGTAATTACGTATTAGTATATAACGTTATACGTCATTACGTAATAGTATATAACGTCATACGTTAGTACCTAATAGTATATAACGTTATACGTTATTACGTAATAGTATATAACGTTATACGTTATTACATAATAGTATATAACGTTACACGTTATTACGTAATAGTATATAGCGTTATACGTCATTACGTATTGGTATATAACGTTATACGTTGGTACGTAATAGTATATAACGTTATACGATATTACGTATTAGTTTATAACCTTATACGATATGACGTATTAGTATATAACGTTACACGTTATTACGTAATAGTATATAACGTTATACGATATTACGTATTAGTATATAACGTTACACGTTAGTACGTAGTAGTATATAACGTTATACGATATTACGTATTAGTATATAACGTTACACGTTATTACGCAATAGTATATAGCGTTATACGTCATTACGTATTAGTATATAACGTTATACGTCATTACGTGACAGTATATAACGTTATACGTTAGTACGTAATAGTATATATCGTTATACGTCATTGCGTAATAGTATATAACGTTATACGTTATTACGTAATAGTATATAACGTTATACGATATTACGTATTAGTATATAACGTTACACGTTAGTACGTAGTAGTATATAACGTTATACGTTAGTACGTAATAGTATATAACGTTATACGTCATCCGGTAATACTATATAACGTTATACGTTAGTACGTTAGTACGTAATAGTATATAATGTTATACGTTGTTACGTATTAGTATATAACGTCATACGTTATTACGTAATAGTATATAATGTTATACGTTGTCACGTATTAGTATATAACGTTATACGTTATTACGTAATAGTATATAACGTTATACGTCATTACGTAATAGTATATAACGTCATACGTTAGTACGTAATAGGATATAACGTTATACGTTATTACGTAATAGTATATAACGTTATACGTTATTACGTAATAGTATATAACGTTATACGTCATTACGTAATAGTATATAACGTTATACGTCATCCGGTAATACTATATAACGTTATACGTCATCCGGTAATACTATATAACGTTATACGTTAGTACGTAATAGTATATAACGGTATACGTTATTACGTATTAGTATATAACGATATACGTCATTACGTAATAGTATATAACGTTATACGTTAGTACGTAATAGGATATAACGTTATACGTTATTACGTAATAGTATATAGCGTTATACGTCATTACGTATTAGTATATAACGTTATACGTTGGTACGTAATAGTATATAACGTTATACGATATTACGTATTAGTTTATAACGTTATACGATATGACGTATTAATATATAACGTTACACGTTATTACGTAATAGTATATAACGTTGTACGTCATTGCGTAATAGTATATAACGTTATACGTTATTACGTAATAGTATATAACGTTATACGTTAGTACGTAATAGTATATAACATTATACGTTATTACGTATTAGTATATAACGTTATACGTCATTACGTATTAGTATATAACGTTACACGTTATTACGTAATAGTATATAACGTTATACGATATTACGTATTAGTATATAACATTATACGTTATTACGTATTAGTATATAACGTTATACGTCATTACGTAATTATATATAACGTTATACGTTAGTACGTATTAGTATATAACGTTATACGTCATTACGTAATAGTATATAACGTTATACGTCGTTACGTATTAGTATATAACGTTATACGTTAATACGTAATAGTATATAACGTTATACGTTATTACGTAATAGTATATAACGTTATACGATATTACGTATTAGTTTATAACGTTACACGTTATTACGTATTAGTATATAGCGTTATACGTCATTACGTATTAGTATATAACGTTACACGTTATTACATAATAGTATATAACGTTATACGTAATTACGTATTAGTATATAACGTTATACGTCATTACGTAATAGTATATAACGTTATACGTCATTGCGTAATATTATATAACGTTGTACGTTATAAGGCAATACTACATAACGTTATACGTCATAAGGTAATACTATATAACGTTTTACGTTATTCCGTCATAGTATATAATGTAATACGTTATTACGTAATAGAATATAACGTTATACGTTAGTACGTAATAATATATAACGTTACACGTCATATAGTAATAGTTTATAACGTTATTCGTTAGTACGTAATAGTATATAACGTTATACGTTAGTACGTAATAGTATATATCGTTATACGTCATTGGGTAATAATATATAACGTTATACGTTATTACATAGTAGTATATAACGATATACGATATTACGTATTAGTTTAAAACGTTATACGATATTACGTATTAGTATATAACGTTACACGTTATTACGTAATAGTATATAGCGTTATACGTCATTACTTATTAGTATATAACGACATACGTTATTACGTAATAGTATATAACGTTATACGTTATTACGTAATAATATATAACGTTATACGTTATTACATAGTAGTATATAACGTTATACGATATTACGTATTAGTTTATAACGTTACACGTTATTACGTATTAGTATATAACGTTACACGTTATTACGTAATAGTATATAACGTTACACGTTAGTACGTAATAGTATATAACGTTATACGTCATCCGGTAATACTATATAACGTTACACGTTAGTACGTAATAGTATATAACGTTATACGTCATTACGTATTAGTATATAACGTTATACGTTATTACGTAATAGTATATAACGTTATACGTTATTACGTAATAGTATATAACGTTATACGTTATTACATAATAGTATATAACGTTACACGTTGTTACGTAATAGTATATAACGTTATACGTCGTTACGTATTAGTATATAACTTTATACGTTAATACGTAATAGTATATAACGTTATATGTTATTACGTAATAGTATATAACGTTATACGATATTACGTATTAGTTTATAACGTTACACGTTATTACGTATTAGTATATAGCGTTATACGTCATTACGTATTAGTATATAACGTTACACGTTATTACATAATAGTATATAACGTTATACGTAATTACGTATTAGTATATAACGTTATACGTCATTACGTAATTATATATAACGTTATACGTTAGTACGTAATAGTATATAACGTTATAAGTCATTACGTATTAGTTTATAACCTTATACGATATGACGTATTAGTATATAACGTTACACGTTATTACGTAATAGTATATAACGTTATACGATATTACGTATTAGTATATAACGTTACACGTTAGTACGTAGTAGTATATAACGTTATACGATATTACGTATTAGTATATAACGTTACACGTTATTACGCAATAGTATATAGCGTTATACGTCATTACGTATTAGTATATAACGTTATACGTCATTACGTGACAGTATATAACGTTATACGTTAGTACGTAATAGTATATATCGTTATACGTCATTGCGTAATAGTATATAACGTTATACGTTAGTACGTAATAGTATATAACGTTATACGTCATCCGGTAATACTATATAACGTTATACGTTAGTACGTAATAGTATATAATGTTATACGTTGTTACGTATTAGTATATAACGTCATACGTTATTACGTAATAGTATATAATGTTATACGTTGTCACGTATTAGTATATAACGTTATACGTTATTACGTAATAGTATATAGCGTTATACGTCATTACGTATTAGTATATAACGTTATACGTTGGTACGTAATAGTATATAACGTTATACGATATTACGTATTAGTTTATAACGTTACACGTTATTACGTATTAGTATATAGCGTTATACGTCATTACGTATTAGTATATAACGTTATACGTCATTACGTAATAGTATATAAGGTTATACGTCATCCGGTAATACTATATAACGTTATACGTCATCCGGTAATACTATATAACGTTATACGTTAGTACGTAATAGTATATAACGGTATACGTTATTACGTATTAGTATATAACGATATACGTCATTACGTAATAGTATATAACGTTATACGTTAGTACGTAATAGGATATAACGTTATACGTTATTACGTAATAGTATATAGCGTTATACGTCATTACGTATTAGTATATAACGTTATACGTTGGTACGTAATAGTATATAACGTTATACGATATTACGTATTAGTTTATAACGTTATACGATATGACGTATTAATATATAACGTTACACGTTATTACGTAATAGTATATAACGTTGTACGTCATTGCGTAATAGTATATAACGTTATACGATATTACGTAATAGTATATAACGTTATACGTTAGTACGTAATAGTATATAACATTATACGTTATTACGTATTAGTATATAACGTTATACGTCATTACGTATTAGTATATAACGTTACACGTTATTACGTAATAGTATATAACGTTATACGATATTACGTATTAGTATATAACATTATACGTTATTACGTATTAGTATATAACGTTATACGTCATTACGTAATTATATAAAACGTTATACGTTAGTACGTATTAGTATATAACGTTATACGTCATTACGTAATAGTATATAACGTTATACGTCATTACGTATTAGTATATAACGTTATACGTTAATACGTAATAGTATATAACGTTATACGTTATTACGTAATAGTATATAACGTTATACGATATTACGTATTAGTTTATAACGTTACACGTTATTACGTATTAGTATATAGCGTTATACGTCATTACGTATTAGTATATAACGTTACACGTTATTACATAATAGTATATAACGTTATACGTAATTACGTTGTAGTATATAACGTTATACGTCATTACGTAATAGTATATAACGTTATACGTCATTGCGTAATATTATATAACGTTGTACGTTATAAGGCAATACTACATAACGTTATACGTCATAAGGTAATACTATATAACGTTTTACGTTATTCCGTAATAGTATATAATGTAATACGTTATTACGTAATAGAATATAACGTTATACGTTAGTACGTAATAATATATAACGTTACACGTCATATAGTAATAGTTTATAACGTTATTCGTTAATACGAAATAGTATATAACGTTATACGTTAGTACGTAATAGTATATATCGTTATACGTCATTGGGTAATAATATATAACGTTATACGTTATTACGTAATAGTATATAACGTTATACGTTATTACATAGTAGTATATAACGTTATACGATATTACGTATTAGTTTATAACGTTACACGTTATTACGTATTAGTATATAACGTTACACGTTATTACGTAATAGTATATAACGTTATAAGTCATTACGTATTAGTATATAACGTTATACGTCATTACGTAATAGTATATAACGTCATACGTTAGTACCTAATAGTATATAACGTTATACGTTATTACGTAATAGTATATAACGTTATACGTTATTACATAATAGTATATAACGTTACACGTTATTACGTAATAGTATATAGCGTTATACGTCATTACGTATTGGTATATAACGTTATACGTTGGTACGTAATAGTATATAACGTTATACGATATTACGTATTAGTTTATAACCTTATACGATATGACGTATTAGTATATAACGTTACACGTTATTACGTAATAGTATATAACGTTATACGATATTACGTATTAGTATATAACGTTACACGTTAGTACGTAGTAGTATATAACGTTATACGATATTACGTATTAGTATATAACGTTACACGTTATTACGCAATAGTATATAGCGTTATACGTCATTACGTATTAGTATATAACGTTATACGTCATTACGTGACAGTATATAACGTTATACGTTAGTACGTAATAGTATATATCGTTATACGTCATTGCGTAATAGTATATAACGTTATACGTTAGTACGTAATAGTATATAACGTTATACGTCATCCGGTAATACTATATAACGTTATACGTTAGTACGAAATAGTATATAATGTTATACGTTGTTACGTATTAGTATATAACGTCATACGTTATTACGTAATAGTATATAATGTTATACGTTGTCACGTATTAGTATATAACGTTATACGTTATTACGTAATAGTATATAACGTTATACGTCATTACGTAATAGTATATAACGTTATACGTTAGTACGTAATAGGATATAACGTTATACGTTATTACGTAATAGTATATAACGTTATACGTTATTACGTAATAGTATATAACGTTATACGTCATTACGTAATAGTATATAACGTTATACGTCATCCGGTAATACTATATAACGTTATACGTCATCCGGTAATACTATATAACGTTATACGTTAGTACGTAATAGTATATAACGGTATACGTTATTACGTATTAGTATATAACGATATACGTCATTACGTAATAGTATATAACGTTATACGTTAGTACGTAATAGGATATAACGTTATACGTTATTACGTAATAGTATATAACGTTATACGTTATTACGTAATAGTATATAGCGTTATACGTCATTACGTATTAGTATATAACGTTATACGTTGGTACGTAATAGTATATAACGTTATACGATATTACGTATTAGTTTATAACGTTATACGATATGACGTATTAATATATAACGTTACACGTTATTACGTAATAGTATATAACGTTGTACGTCATTGCGTAATAGTATATAACGTTATACGTTATTGCGTAATAGTATATAACGTTATACGTTAGTACGTAATAGTATATAACATTATACGTTATTACGTATTAGTATATAACGTTATACGTCATTACGTATTAGTATATAACGTTACACGTTATTACGTAATAGTATATAACGTTATACGATATTACGTATTAGTATATAACATTATACGTTATTACGTATTAGTATATAACGTTATACGTCATTACGTAATTATATAAAACGTTATACGTTAGTACGTATTAGTATATAACGTCATACGTTATTACGTAATAGTATATAATGTTATACGTTGTCACGTATTAGTATATAACGTTATACGTTATTACGTAATAGTATATAACGTTATACGTCATTACGTAATAGTATATAACGTTATACGTTAGTACGTAATAGGATATAACGTTATACGTTATTACGTAATAGTATATAACGTTATACGTTATTACGTAATAGTATATAACGTTATACGTCATTACGTAATAGTATATAACGTTATACGTCATCCGGTAATACTATATAACGTTATACGTCATCCGGTAATACTATATAACGTTATACGTTAGTACGTAATAGTATATAACGGTATACGTTATTACGTATTAGTATATAACGATATACGTCATTACGTAATAGTATATAACGTTATACGTTAGTACGTAATAGGATATAACGTTATACGTTATTACGTAATAGTATATAGCGTTATACGTCATTACGTATTAGTATATAACGTTATACGTTGGTACGTAATAGTATATAACGTTATACGATATTACGTATTAGTTTATAACGTTATACGATATGACGTATTAATATATAACGTTACACGTTATTACGTAATAGTATATAACGTTGTACGTCATTGCGTAATAGTATATAACGTTATACGTTATTACGTAATAGTATATAACGTTATACGTTAGTACGTAATAGTATATAACATTATACGTTATTACGTATTAGTATATAACGTTATACGTCATTACGTATTAGTATATAACGTTACACGTTATTACGTAATAGTATATAACGTTATACGATATTACGTATTAGTATATAACATTATACGTTATTACGTATTAGTATATAACGTTATACGTCATTACGTAATTATATAAAACGTTATACGTTAGTACGTATTAGTATATAACGTTATACGTCATTACGTAATAGTATATAACGTTATACGTCATTACGTATTAGTATATAACGTTATACGTTATTACGTAATAGTATATAACGTTATACGTTATTACGTAATAGTATATAACGTTATACGATATTACGTATTAGTTTATAACGTTACACGTTATTACGTATTAGTATATAGCGTTATACGTCATTACGTATTAGTATATAACGTTACACGTTATTACATAATAGTATATAACGTTATACGTAATTACGTTGTAGTATATAACGTTATACGTCATTACGTAATAGTATATAACGTTATACGTCATTGCGTAATATTATATAACGTTGTACGTTATAAGGCAATACTACATAACGTTATACGTCATAAGGTAATACTATATAACGTTTTACGTTATTCCGTAATAGTATATAATGTAATACGTTATTACGTAATAGAATATAACGTTATACGTTAGTACGTAATAATATATAACGTTACACGCCATATAGTAATAGTTTATAACGTTATTCGTTATTACGAAATAGTATATAACGTTATACGTTAGTACGTAATAGTATATATCGTTATACGTCATTGGGTAATAATATATAACGTTATACGTTATTACATAATAGTATATAACGTTATACGATATTACGTATTAGTTTATAACGTTACACGTTATTACGTAATAGTATATATCGTTATACGTCATCCGGTAATACTATATCACGTTACACGTTTGTACGTAATAGTATATAACGTTATACGTTATTACATAGTAGTATATAACGATATACGATATTACGTATTAGTTTAAAACGTTATACGATATTACGTATTAGTATATAACGTTACACGTTATTACGTAATAGTATATAGCGTTATACGTCATTACTTATTAGTATATAACGACATACGTTATTACGTAATAGTATATATCGTTATACGTTATTACGTAATAGTATATAACGTTATACGTTATTACATAATAGTATATAACGTTACACGTTATTACGTAATAGTATATAGCGTTATACGTCATTACGTATTGGTATATAACGTTATACGTTGGTACGTAATAGTATATAACGTTATACGATATTACGTATTAGTTTATAACCTTATACGATATTACGTATTAGTATATAACGTTACACGTTAGTACGTAGTAGTATATAACGTTATACGATATTACGTATTAGTATATAACGTTACACGTTATTACGCAATAGTATATAGCGTTATACGTCATTACGTATTAGTATATAACGTTATACGTCATTACGTGACAGTATATAACGTTATACGTTAGTACGTAATAGTATATATCGTTATACGTCATTGCGTAATAGTATATAACGTTATACGTTAGTACGTAATAGTATATAACGTTATACGTCATCCGGTAATACTATATAACGTTATACGTTAGTACGTAATAGTATATAATGTTATACGTTGTTACGTATTAGTATATATCGTCATACGTTATTACGTAATAGTATATAATGTTATACGTTGTCACGTATTAGTATATAACGTTATACGTTATTACGTAATAGTATATAGCGTTATACGTCATTACGTATTAGTATATAACGTTATACGTTGGTACGTAATAGTATATAACGTTATACGATATTACGTATTAGTTTATAACGTTATACGATATGACGTATTAATATATAACGTTACACGTTATTACGTAATAGTATATAACGTTGTACGTCATTGCGTAATAGTATATAACGTTATACGTTATTACGTAATAGTATATAACGTTATACGTTAGTACGTAATAGTATATAACATTATACGTTATTACGTATTAGTATATAACGTTATACGTCATTACGTATTAGTATATAACGTTACACGTTATTACGTAATAGTATATAACGTTATACGATATTACGTATTAGTATATAACATTATACGTTATTACGTATTAGTATATAACGTTATACGTCATTACGTAATTATATAAAACGTTATACGTTAGTACGTATTAGTATATAACGTTATACGTCATTACGTAATAGTATATAACGTTATACGTCATTACGTATTAGTATATAACGTTATACGTTAATACGTAATAGTATATAACGTTATACGTTATTACGTAATAGTATATAACGTTATACGATATTACGTATTAGTTTATAACGTTACACGTTATTACGTATTAGTATATAGCGTTATACGTCATTACGTATTAGTATATAGCGTTACACGTTATTACATAATAGTATATAACGTTATACGTAATTACGTTGTAGTATATAACGTTATACGTCATTACGTAATAGTATATAACGTTATACGTCATTGCGTAATATTATATAACGTTGTACGTTATAAGGCAATACTACATAACGTTATACGTCATAAGGTAATACTATATAACGTTTTACGTTATTCCGTAATAGTATATAATGTAATACGTTATTACGTAATAGAATATAACGTTATACGTTAGTACGTAATAATATATAACGTTACACGCCATATAGTAATAGTTTATAACGTTATTCGTTATTACGAAATAGTATATAACGTTATACGTTAGTACGTAATAGTATATATCGTTATACGTCATTGGGTAATAATATATAACGTTATACGTTATTACATAATAGTATATAACGTTATACGATATTACGTATTAGTTTATAACGTTACACGTTATTACGTAATAGTATATATCGTTATACGTCATCCGGTAATACTATATCACGTTACACGTTTGTACGTAATAGTATATAACGTTATACGTTATTACATAGTAGTATATAACGTTATACGATATTACGTATTAGTTTAAAACGTTATACGATATTACGTATTAGTATATAACGTTACACGTTATTACGTAATAGTATATAGCGTTATACGTCATTACTTATTAGTATATAACGACATACGTTATTACGTAATAGTATATAACGTTATACGTTATTACGTAATAGTATATAACGTTATACGTTATTACATAGTAGTATATAACGTTATACGATATTACGTATTAGTTTATAACGTTACACGTTATTACGTATTAGTATATAACGTTACACGTTATTACGTAATAGTATATAACGTTACACGTTAGTACGTAATAGTATATAACGTTATACGTCATCCGGTAATACTATATAACGTTACACGTTAGTACGTAATAGTATATAACGTTATACGTCAATACGTATTAGTATATAACGTTATACGTTATTACGTAATAGTATATAACGTTATACGTTATTACGTAATAGTATATAACGTTATACGTTATTACATAATAGTATATAACGTTACACGTTATTACGTATTAGTATATAACGTTACACGTTATTACGTAATAGTATATAACGTTATACGTTATTACGTATTATTATATAACGTTATACGTCATTACGTAATTATATATAACGTTATACGTTAGTACGTATTAGTATATAACGTTATACGTCATTACGTAATAGTATATAACGTTATACGTCGTTACGTATTAGTATATAACGTTATACGTTAATACGTAATAGTATATAACGTTATACGTTATTACGTAATAGTATATAACGTTATACGATATTACGTATTAGTTTATAACGTTACACGTTATTACGTATTAGTATATAGCGTTATACGTCATTACGTATTAGTATATAACGTTACACGTTATTACATAATAGTATATAACGTTATACGTAATTACGTATTAGTATATAACGTTATACGTCATTACGTAATTATATATAACGTTATACGTTAGTACGTAATAGTATATAACGTTATAAGTCATTACGTATTAGTATATAACGTTATACGTCATTACGTAATAGTATATAACGTCATACGTTAGTACCTAATAGTATATAACGTTATACGTTATTACGTAATAGTATATAACGTTATACGTTATTACATAATAGTGTATAACGTTACACGTTATTACGTAATAGTATATAGCGTTATACGTCATTACGTATTGGTATATAACGTTATACGTTGGTACGTAATAGTATATAACGTTATACGATATTACGTATTAGTTTATAACGTTATACGATATGACGTATTAGTATATAACGTTACACGTTATTACGTAATAGTATATAACGTTATACGATATTACGTATTAGTATATAACGTTTCACGTTAGTACGTAGTAGTATATAACGTTATACGATATTACGTATTAGTATATAACGTTACACGTTATTACGCAATAGTATATAGCGTTATACGTCATTACGTATTAGTATATAACGTTATACGTCATTACGTGACAGTATATAACGTTATACGTTAGTACGTAATAGTATATATCGTTATACGTCATTGCGTAATAGTATATAACGTTATACGTTTGTACGTAATAGTATATAACGTTATACGTCATCCGGTAATACTATATAACGTAATACGTTAGTACGTAATAGTATATAATGTTATACGTTGTTACGTATTAGTATATAACGTCATACGTTATTACGTAATAGTATATAATGTTATACGTTGTCACGTATTAGTATATAACGTTATACGTTATTACGTAATAGTATATAACGTTATACGTCATTACGTAATAGTATATAACGTTATACGTTAGTACGTAATAGGATATAACGTTATACGTTATTACGTAATAGTATATAACGTTATACGTTATTACGTAATAGTATATAACGTTATACGTCATTACGTAATAGTATATAACGTTATACGTCATCCGGTAATACTATATAACGTTATACGTCATCCGGTAATACTATATAACGTTATACGTTAGTACGTAATAGTATATAACGGTATACGTTATTACGTATTAGTATATAACGATATACGTCATTACGTAATAGTATATAACGTTATACGTTAGTACGTAATAGGATATAACGTTATACGTTATTACGTAATAGTATATAGCGTTATACGTCATTACGTATTAGTATATAACGTTATACGTTGGTACGTAATAGTATATAACGTTACACGATATTACGTATTAGTTTATAACGTTATACGATATGACGTATTAATATATAACGTTACACGTTATTACGTAATAGTATATAACGTTGTACGTCATTGCGTAATAGTATATAACGTTATACGTTATTACGTAATAGTATATAACGTTATACGTTCTTAAGTAATAGTATATAACGTTATACGATATTACGTATTAGTTTATAACGTTACACGTTATTACGTATTAGTATATAGCGTTATACGTCATTACGTATTAGTATATAACGTTACACGTTATTACATAATAGTATATGACGTTATACGTAATTACGTATTAGTATATAACGTTATACGTCATTACGTAATTATATATAACGTTATACGTTAGTACGTAATAGTATATAACGTTATAAGTCATTACGTATTAGTATATAACGTTATACGTCATTACGTAATAGTATATAACGTCATACGTTAGTACCTAATAGTATATAACGTTATACGTTATTACGTAATAGTATATAACGTTATACGTTATTACATAATAGTATATAACGTTACACGTCATCCGGTAATACTATATAACGTAATACGTTAGTACGTAATAGTATATAATGTTATACGTTGTTACGTATTAGTATATAACGTCATACGTTATTACGTAATAGTATATAATGTTATACGTTGTCACGTATTAGTATATAACGTTATACGTTATTACGTAATAGTATATAACGTTATACGTCATTACGTAATAGTATATAACGTTATACGTTAGTACGTAATAGGATATAACGTTATACGTTATTACGTAATAGTATATAACGTTATACGTTATTACGTAATAGTATATAACGTTATACGTCATTACGTAATAGTATATAACGTTATACGTCATCCGGTAATACTATATAACGTTATACGTCATCCGGTAATACTACACCCTTGGACAAAAAGATAGCACATGTGTGCTATCATTAATTTCTCATAGATAGAGTCCGAATTTCCCAAGTTTGACGAATGGCATATAAACAGTACCTTGTAGTAATAAGGTATATGAGCTTGAAACTGTATCTTCGCTATTCCTCTTGTATTTATCAACAATGATTGTGAAATCCGGTCGGCGAAATGATAGCACACTTTCAAAAGTTGTAGTGTTTATTATCTACTAAATTGTACAAAAATAAAAAACCTTTTAAAATTTAATAATGTGTGGATCCTCCCTTATTCTCCACCACCTCCAGCATTCGTTTCGGCAAAGAACGATATAGTTTTCTAATATAATCCAGCGATATATTTCTCCATTCCTCTTCAAGGCACTTTTTTAACTGATTAATACTTTCAAATTGCCTATTTTCTCTATAAACGGCATTGCTTAATTTACTCCAACAGTTTTCGATTATGTTTAAATCGGGGGAGCATGCAGGCCAGTCCAAAACTGCAATATTTTCTGTTGAAAAATATTCTTTCACAACCTTAGCGGTGTGAACTGCAGCATTATCTTGCTGAAAAATAAAATCTTGTCTCGCAATATGTGTTGCGTACTTTGCAATTTGATTTTGTATCAAATTACGATAGGTTATAGCATTCATCTTGCTGCGAATTGATATTAAATCAGTCTTTCCGTTATACCCAATACCTGCCCAAAGCATAATGCTACCTCCACCCATTTGACGCCGTATTTGTGACAATTTTTTTTTTCTTACATCATGATAGTAAAAATTGAATCCATCTGGGCCATCTAAATTAAATCTTTTTTTATCTGTAAATATAACTTTCCTCCACTTCTTGTTCCACCGTATATGTTCTTTTGCAAAATATAATCGATGCTCCTTGTGAATCTGCTTTAGAGCTGGTCTTCGTTTTAATTTCATCCGCTTTATGTGCGCGGATTGTTGTAGTACACGTCTGACATTCCGAGGATTAGTTTTTACGCCAACTTTTTCTGCAATTTCACGTGACGTGAGAAGCGAATTTGACGCGGCACGTAAAATTGCACGTTTTTCACGAGTACTAATCGCGGAAGGTCTCCCACTGCTTTTTTTTGTTCCATAATTATTTACATCTTTCAGTAAATTATAAATGACTTTCCGACTTCTACTGAGAACTTTTGCAATTTTAGAAATAGTAAAGTTTTCTTTCTTTAATTTCAAAACTGTTTGAATCTCTTCACTATTTAGCTGTTTTCCACGTCCCATTGTTTGAATCGAAATTTGTAAGGTTTCTAATGAAATTCTTCTACTTTTCACTACGTCTACACCACTCAGAATACACAGAAATACTAAGGAATGGAAACAAAATGCTTGGTGTGCTATCATTTCGCCGACCGGATTTCACAATCATTGTTGATAAATACAAGAGGAATAGCGAAGATACAGTTTCAAGCTCATATACCTTATTACTACAAGGTACTGTTTATATGCCATTCGTCAAACTTGGGAAATTCGGACTCTATCTATGAGAAATTAATGATAGCACACATGTGCTATCTTTTTGTCCAAGGGTGTACGTTATTACGTAATAGTATATAACGTTATACGTTAGTACGTAATAGGATATAACGTTATACGTTATTACGTAATAGTATATAACGTTATACGTTATTACGTAATAGTATATAACGTTATACGTCATTACGTAATAGTATATAACGTTATACGTCATCCGGTAATACTATATAACGTTATACGTCATCCGGTAATACTATATAACGTTATACGTTAGTACGTAATAGTATATAACGTTGTACGTCATTGCGTAATAGTATATAACGTTATACGTTATTACGTAATAGTATATAACGGTATACGTTATTACGTATTAGTATATAACGATATACGTCATTACGTAATAGTATATAACGTTATACGTTAGTACGTAATAGGATATAACGTTATACGTTATTACGTAATAGTATATAGCGTTATACGTCATTACGTATTAGTATATAACGTTATACGTTGGTACGTAATAGTATATAACGTTACACGATATTACGTATTAGTTTATAACGTTATACGATATGACGTATTAATATATAACGTTACACGTTATTACGTAATAGTATATAACGTTGTACGTCATTGCGTAATAGTATATAACGTTATACGTTATTACGTAATAGTATATAACGTTATACGTTCTTAAGTAATAGTATATAACGTTATACGATATTACGTATTAGTTTATAACGTTACACGTTATTACGTATTAGTATATAGCGTTATACGTCATTACGTATTAGTATATAACGTTACACGTTATTACATAATAGTATATAACGTTATACGTAATTACGTATTAGTATATAACGTTATACGTCATTACGTAATTATATATAACGTTATACGTTAGTACGTAATAGTATATAACGTTATAAGTCATTACGTATTAGTATATAACGTTATACGTCATTACGTAATAGTATATAACGTCATACGTTAGTACCTAATAGTATATAACGTTATACGTTATTACGTAATAGTATATAACGTTATACGTTATTACATAATAGTATATAACGTTATACGTTATTACGTAATAGTATATAGCGTTATACGTCATTACGTATTGGTATATAACGTTCTACGTTGGTACGTAATAGTATATAACGTTATACGATATTACGTATTAGTTTATAACGTTATACGATATGACGTATTAGTATATAACGTTACACGTTATTACGTAATAGTATATAACGTTATACGATATTACGTATTAGTATATAACGTTACACGTTAGTACGTAGTAGTATATAACGTTATACGATATTACGTATTAGTATATAACGTTACACGTTATTACGCAATAGTATATAGCGTTATACGTCATTACGTATTAGTATATAACGTTATACGTCATTACGTGACAGTATATAACGTTATACGTTATTACGTAATAGTATATAACGTTATACGTCATTACGTATTAGTATATAACGTTATACGTTGGTACGTAATAGTATATAACGTTATACGATATTACGTATTAGTTTATAACGTTATACGATATGACGTATTAATATATAACGTTACACGTTATTACGAAATAGTATATAACGTTGTACGTCATTGCGTAATAGTATATAACGTTATACGTTATTACGTAATAGTATATAACGTTATACGTTAGTACGTAATAGTATATAACATTATACGTTATTACGTATTAGTATATAACGTTATACGTCATTACGTATTAGTATATAACGTTACACGTTATTACGTAATAGTATATAACGTTATACGATATTACGTATTAGTTTATAACGTTACACGTTATTACGTAATAGTATATATCGTTATACGTCATCCGGTAATACTATATCACGTTACACGTTTGTACGTAATAGTATATAACGTTATACGTTATTACATAGTAGTATATAACGATATACGATATTACGTATTAGTTTAAAACGTTATACGATATTACGTATTAGTATATAACGTTACACGTTATTACGTAATAGTATATAGCGTTATACGTTATTACATAGTAGTATATAACGTTATACGATATTACGTATTAGTTTATAACGTTACACGTTATTACGTATTAGTATATAACGTTACACGTTATTACGTAATAGTATATAACGTTACACGTTAGTACGTAATAGTATATAACGTTATACGTCATTACGTATTAGTATATAACGTTATACGTTGGTACGTAATAGTATATAACGTTATACGATATTACGTATTAGTTTATAACGTTATACGATATGACGTATTAATATATAACGTTACACGTTATTACGTAATAGTATATAACGTTGTACGTCATTGCGTAATAGTATATAACGTTATACGTTATTACGTAATAGTATATAACGTTATACGTTAGTACGTAATAGTATATAGCGTTATACGTCATTACGTATTAGTATATAACGTTATACGTTGGTACGTAATAGTATATAACGTTATACGATATTACGTATTAGTTTATAACGTTATACGATATGACGTATTAATATATAACGTTACACGTTATTACGTAATAGTATATAACGTTGTACGTCATTACGTATTAGTATATAACGTTTCACGTTAGTACGTAGTAGTATATAACGTTATACGATATTACGTATTAGTATATAACGTTACACGTTATTACGCAATAGTATATAGCGTTATACGTCATTACGTATTAGTATATAACGTTATACGTCATTACGTGACAGTATATAACGTTATACGTTAGTACGTAATAGTATATATCGTTATACGTCATTGCGTAATAGTATATAACGTTATACGTTAGTACGTAATAGTATATAACGTTATACGTCATCCGGTAATACTATATAACGTAATACGTTAGTACGTAATAGTATATAATGTTATACGTTGTTACGTATTAGTATATAACGTCATACGTTATTACGTAATAGTATATAATGTTATACGTTGTCACGTATTAGTATATAACGTTATACGTTATTACGTAATAGTATATAACGTTATACGTCATTACGTAATAGTATATAACGTTATACGTTAGTACGTAATAGGATATAACGTTATACGTTATTACGTAATAGTATATAACGTTATACGTTATTACGTAATAGTATATAACGTTATACGTCATTACGTAATAGTATATAACGTTATACGTCATCCGGTAATACTATATAACGTTATACGTCATCCGGTAATACTATATAACGTTATACGTTAGTACGTAATAGTATATAACGGTATACGTTATTACGTATTAGTATATAACGATATACGTCATTACGTAATAGTATATAACGTTATACGTTAGTACGTAATAGGATATAACGTTATACGTTATTACGTAATAGTATATAGCGTTATACGTCATTACGTATTAGTATATAACGTTATACGTTGGTACGTAATAGTATATAACGTTACACGTTATTACGTAATAGTATATAGCGTTATACGTCATTACGTATTGGTATATAACGTTCTACGTTGGTACGTAATAGTATATAACGTTATACGATATTACGTATTAGTTTATAACGTTATACGATATGACGTATTAGTATATAACGTTACACGTTATTACGTAATAGTATATAACGTTATACGATATTACGTATTAGTATATAACGTTACACGTTAGTACGTAGTAGTATATAACGTTATACGATATTACGTATTAGTATATAACGTTACACGTTATTACGCAATAGTATATAGCGTTATACGTCATTACGTATTAGTATATAACGTTATACGTCATTACGTGACAGTATATAACGTTATACGTTATTACGTAATAGTATATAGCGTTATACGTCATTACGTATTAGTATATAACGTTATACGTTGGTACGTAATAGTATATAACGTTATACGATATTACGTATTAGTTTATAACGTTATACGATATGACGTATTAATATATAACGTTACACGTTATTACGAAATAGTATATAACGTTGTACGTCATTGCGTAATAGTATATAACGTTATACGTTATTACGTAATAGTATATAACGTTATACGTTAGTACGTAATAGTATATAACATTATACGTTATTACGTATTAGTATATAACGTTATACGTCATTACGTATTAGTATATAACGTTACACGTTATTACGTAATAGTATATAACGTTATACGATATTACGTATTAGTTTATAACGTTACACGTTATTACGTAATAGTATATATCGTTATACGTCATCCGGTAATACTATATCACGTTACACGTTTGTACGTAATAGTATATAACGTTATACGTTATTACATAGTAGTATATAACGATATACGATATTACGTATTAGTTTAAAACGTTATACGATATTACGTATTAGTATATAACGTTACACGTTATTACGTAATAGTATATAGCGTTATACGTTATTACATAGTAGTATATAACGTTATACGATAT
This sequence comes from Bombus pascuorum, assembly GCF_905332965.1. Classification (NCBI taxonomy): domain Eukaryota; kingdom Metazoa; phylum Arthropoda; class Insecta; order Hymenoptera; family Apidae; genus Bombus; species Bombus pascuorum. The sequence goes on from NC_083488.1 coordinate 10,037,649, forward strand.
TACGTATTAGTTTATAACGTTACACGTTATTACGTATTAGTATATAACGTTACACGTTATTACGTAATAGTATATAACGTTACACGTTAGTACGTAATAGTATATAGCGTTATACGTCATTACGTATTAGTATATAACGTTATACGTTGGTACGTAATAGTATATAACGTTATACGATATTACGTATTAGTTTATAACGTTATACGATATGACGTATTAATATATAACGTTACACGTTATTACGAAATAGTATATAACGTTGTACGTCATTGCGTAATAGTATATAACGTTATACGTTATTACGTAATAGTATATAACGTTATACGTTAGTACGTAATAGTATATAACATTATACGTTATTACGTATTAGTATATAACGTTATACGTCATTACGTATTAGTATATAACGTTACACGTTATTACGTAATAGTATATAACGTTATACGATATTACGTATTAGTTTATAACGTTACACGTTATTACGTAATAGTATATATCGTTATACGTCATCCGGTAATACTATATCACGTTACACGTTTGTACGTAATAGTATATAACGTTATACGTTATTACATAGTAGTATATAACGATATACGATATTACGTATTAGTTTAAAACGTTATACGATATTACGTATTAGTATATAACGTTACACGTTATTACGTAATAGTATATAGCGTTATACGTTATTACATAGTAGTATATAACGTTATACGATATTACGTATTAGTTTATAACGTTACACGTTATTACGTATTAGTATATAACGTTACACGTTATTACGTAATAGTATATAACGTTACACGTTAGTACGTAATAGTATATAGCGTTATACGTCATTACGTATTAGTATATAACGTTATACGTTGGTACGTAATAGTATATAACGTTATACGATATTACGTATTAGTTTATAACGTTATACGATATGACGTATTAATATATAACGTTACACGTTATTACGAAATAGTATATAACGTTGTACGTCATTGCGTAATAGTATATAACGTTATACGTTATTACGTAATAGTATATAACGTTATACGTTAGTACGTAATAGTATATAACATTATACGTTATTACGTATTAGTATATAACGTTATACGTCATTACGTATTAGTATATAACGTTACACGTTATTACGTAATAGTATATAACGTTATACGATATTACGTATTAGTTTATAACGTTACACGTTATTACGTAATAGTATATATCGTTATACGTCATCCGGTAATACTATATCACGTTACACGTTTGTACGTAATAGTATATAACGTTATACGTTATTACATAGTAGTATATAACGATATACGATATTACGTATTAGTTTAAAACGTTATACGATATTACGTATTAGTATATAACGTTACACGTTATTACGTAATAGTATATAGCGTTATACGTTATTACATAGTAGTATATAACGTTATACGATATTACGTATTAGTTTATAACGTTACACGTTATTACGTATTAGTATATAACGTTACACGTTATTACGTAATAGTATATAACGTTACACGTTAGTACGTAATAGTATATAGCGTTATACGTCATTACGTATTAGTATATAACGTTATACGTTGGTACGTAATAGTATATAACGTTATACGATATTACGTATTAGTTTATAACGTTATACGATATGACGTATTAATATATAACGTTACACGTTATTACGAAATAGTATATAACGTTGTACGTCATTGCGTAATAGTATATAACGTTATACGTTATTACGTAATAGTATATAACGTTATACGTTAGTACGTAATAGTATATAACATTATACGTTATTACGTATTAGTATATAACGTTATACGTCATTACGTATTAGTATATAACGTTACACGTTATTACGTAATAGTATATAACGTTATACGATATTACGTATTAGTTTATAACGTTACACGTTATTACGTAATAGTATATATCGTTATACGTCATCCGGTAATACTATATCACGTTACACGTTTGTACGTAATAGTATATAACGTTATACGTTATTACATAGTAGTATATAACGATATACGATATTACGTATTAGTTTAAAACGTTATACGATATTACGTATTAGTATATAACGTTACACGTTATTACGTAATAGTATATAGCGTTATACGTTATTACATAGTAGTATATAACGTTATACGATATTACGTATTAGTTTATAACGTTACACGTTATTACGTATTAGTATATAACGTTACACGTTATTACGTAATAGTATATAACGTTACACGTTAGTACGTAATAGTATATAGCGTTATACGTCATTACGTATTAGTATATAACGTTATACGTTGGTACGTAATAGTATATAACGTTATACGATATTACGTATTAGTTTATAACGTTATACGATATGACGTATTAATATATAACGTTACACGTTATTACGTAATAGTATATAACGTTGTACGTCATTGCGTAATAGTATATAACGTTATACGTTATTACGTAATAGTATATAACGTTATACGTTAGTCCGTAATAGTATATAGCGTTATACGTCATTACGTATTAGTATATAACGTTATACGTTGGTACGTAATAGTATATAACGTTATACGATATTACGTATTAGTTTATAACGTTATACGATATGACGTATTAATATATAACGTTACACGTTATTACGTAATAGTATATAACGTTGTACGTCATTACGTGACAGTATATAACGTAATACGTTAGTACGTAATAGTATATAATGTTATACGTTGTTACGTATTAGTATATAACGTCATACGTTATTACGTAATAGTATATAATGTTATACGTTGTCACGTATTAGTATATAACGTTATACGTTATTACGTAATAGTATATAACGTTATACGTCATTACGTAATAGTATATAACGTTATACGTTAGTACGTAATAGGATATAACGTTATACGTTATTACGTAATAGTATATAACGTTATACGTTATTACGTAATAGTATATAACGTTATACGTCATTACGTAATAGTATATAACGTTATACGTCATCCGGTAATACTATATAACGTTATACGTCATCCGGTAATACTATATACCGTTATACGTTAGTACGTAATAGTATATAACGGTATACGTTATTACGTATTAGTATATAACGATATACGTCATTACGTAATAGTATATAACGTTATACGTTAGTACGTAATAGGATATAACGTTATACGTTATTACGTAATAGTATATAGCGTTATACGTCATTACGTATTAGTATATAACGTTATACGTTGGTACGTAATAGTATATAACGTTACACGATATTACGTATTAGTTTATAACGTTATACGATATGACGTATTAATATATAACGTTACACGTTATTACGTAATAGTATATAACGTTGTACGTCATTGCGTAATAGTATATAACGTTATACGTTATTACGTAATAGTATATAACGTTATACGTTCTTAAGTAATAGTATATAACGTTATACGATATTACGTATTAGTTTATAACGTTACACGTTATTACGTATTAGTATATAGCGTTATACGTCATTACGTATTAGTATATAACGTTACACGTTATTACATAATAGTATATAACGTTATACGTAATTACGTATTAGTATATAACGTTATACGTCATTACGTAATTATATATAACGTTATACGTTAGTACGTAATAGTATATAACGTTATAAGTCATTACGTATTAGTATATAACGTTATACGTCATTACGTAATAGTATATAACGTCATACGTTAGTACCTAATAGTATATAACGTTATACGTTATTACGTAATAGTATATAACGTTATACGTTATTACATAATAGTATATAACGTTACACGTTATTACGTAATAGTATATAGCGTTATACGTCATTACGTATTGGTATATAACGTTCTACGTTGGTACGTAATAGTATATAACGTTATACGATATTACGTATTAGTTTATAACGTTATACGATATGACGTATTAGTATATAACGTTACACGTTATTACGTAATAGTATATAACGTTATACGATATTACGTATTAGTATATAACGTTACACGTTAGTACGTAGTAGTATATAACGTTATACGATATTACGTATTAGTATATAACGTTACACGTTATTACGCAATAGTATATAGCGTTATACGTCATTACGTATTAGTATATAACGTTATACGTCATTACGTGACAGTATATAACGTTATACGTTATTACGTAATAGTATATAGCGTTATACGTCATTACGTATTAGTATATAACGTTATACGTTGGTACGTAATAGTATATAACGTTATACGATATTACGTATTAGTTTATAACGTTATACGATATGACGTATTAATATATAACGTTACACGTTATTACGAAATAGTATATAACGTTGCACGTCATTGCGTAATAGTATATAACGTTATACGTTATTACGTAATAGTATATAACGTTATACGTTAGTACGTAATAGTATATAACATTATACGTTATTACGTATTAGTATATAACGTTATACGTCATTACGTATTAGTATATAACGTTACACGTTATTACGTAATAGTATATAACGTTATACGATATTACGTATTAGTTTATAACGTTACACGTTATTACGTAATAGTATATATCGTTATACGTCATCCGGTAATACTATATCACGTTACACGTTTGTACGTAATAGTATATAACGTTATACGTTATTACATAGTAGTATATAACGATATACGATATTACGTATTAGTTTAAAACGTTATACGATATTACGTATTAGTATATAACGTTACACGTTATTACGTAATAGTATATAGCGTTATACGTTATTACATAGTAGTATATAACGTTACACGTTATTACGTAATAGTATATAACGTTACACGTTAGTACGTAATAGTATATAGCGTTATACGTCATTACGTATTAGTATATAACGTTATACGTTGGTACGTAATAGTATATAACGTTATACGATATTACGTATTAGTTTATAACGTTATACGATATGACGTATTAATATATAACGTTACACGTTATTACGTAATAGTATATAACGTTGTACGTCATTGCGTAATAGTATATAACGTTATACGTTATTACGTAATAGTATATAACGTTATACGTTAGTACGTAATAGTATATAGCGTTATACGTCATTACGTATTAGTATATAACGTTATACGTTGGTACGTAATAGTATATAACGTTATACGATATTACGTATTAGTTTATAACGTTATACGATATGACGTATTAATATATAACGTTACACGTTATTACGTAATAGTATATAACGTTGTACGTCATTACGTATTAGTATATAACGTTTCACGTTAGTACGTAGTAGTATATAACGTTATACGATATTACGTATTAGTATATAACGTTACACGTTATTACGCAATAGTATATAGCGTTATACGTCATTACGTATTAGTATATAATGTTATACGTCATTACGTGACAGTATATAACGTTATACGTTAGTACGTAATAGTATATATCGTTATACGTCATTGCGTAATAGTATATAACGTTATACGTTAGTACGTAATAGTATATAACGTTATACGTCATCCGGTAATACTATATAACGTAATACGTTAGTACGTAATAGTATATAATGTTATACGTTGTTACGTATTAGTATATAACGTCATACGTTATTACGTAATAGTATATAATGTTATACGTTGTCACGTATTAGTATATAACGTTATACGTTATTACGTAATAGTATATAACGTTATACGTCATTACGTAATAGTATATAACGTTATACGTTAGTACGTAATAGGATATAACGTTATACGTTATTACGTAATAGTATATAACGTTATACGTTATTACGTAATAGTATATAACGTTATACGTCATTACGTAATAGTATATAACGTTATACGTCATCCGGTAATACTATATAACGTTATACGTCATCCGGTAATACTATATAACGTTATACGTTAGTACGTAATAGTATATAACGGTATACGTTATTACGTATTAGTATATAACGATATACGTCATTACGTAATAGTATATAACGTTATACGTTAGTACGTAATAGGATATAACGTTATACGTTATTACGTAATAGTATATAGCGTTATACGTCATTACGTATTAGTATATAACGTTATACGTTGGTACGTAATAGTATATAACGTTACACGTTATTACGTAATAGTATATAGCGTTATACGTCATTACGTATTGGTATATAACGTTCTACGTTGGTACGTAATAGTATATAACGTTATACGATATTACGTATTAGTTTATAACGTTATACGATATGACGTATTAGTATATAACGTTACACGTTATTACGTAATAGTATATAACGTTATACGATATTACGTATTAGTATATAACGTTACACGTTAGTACGTAGTAGTATATAACGTTATACGATATTACGTATTAGTATATAACGTTACACGTTATTACGCAATAGTATATAGCGTTATACGTCATTACGTATTAGTATATAACGTTATACGTCATTACGTGACAGTATATAACGTTATACGTTATTACGTAATAGTATATAGCGTTATACGTCATTACGTATTAGTATATAACGTTATACGTTGGTACGTAATAGTATATAACGTTATACGATATTACGTATTAGTTTATAACGTTATACGATATGACGTATTAATATATAACGTTACACGTTATTACGAAATAGTATATAACGTTGTACGTCATTGCGTAATAGTATATAACGTTATACGTTATTACGTAATAGTATATAACGTTATACGTTAGTACGTAATAGTATATAACATTATACGTTATTACGTATTAGTATATAACGTTATACGTCATTACGTATTAGTATATAACGTTACACGTTATTACGTAATAGTATATAACGTTATACGATATTACGTATTAGTTTATAACGTTACACGTTATTACGTAATAGTATATATCGTTATACGTCATCCGGTAATACTATATCACGTTACACGTTTGTACGTAATAGTATATAACGTTATACGTTATTACATAGTAGTATATAACGATATACGATATTACGTATTAGTTTAAAACGTTATACGATATTACGTATTAGTATATAACGTTACACGTTATTACGTAATAGTATATAGCGTTATACGTTATTACATAGTAGTATATAACGTTATACGATATTACGTATTAGTTTATAACGTTACACGTTATTACGTATTAGTATATAACGTTACACGTTATTACGTAATAGTATATAACGTTACACGTTAGTACGTAATAGTATATAGCGTTATACGTCATTACGTATTAGTATATAACGTTATACGTTGGTACGTAATAGTATATAACGTTATACGATATTACGTATTAGTTTATAACGTTATACGATATGACGTATTAATATATAACGTTACACGTTATTACGTAATAGTATATAACGTTGTACGTCATTGCGTAATAGTATATAACGTTATACGTTATTACGTAATAGTATATAACGTTATACGTTAGTACGTAATAGTATATAGCGTTATACGTCATTACGTATTAGTATATAACGTTATACGTTGGTACGTAATAGTATATAACGTTATACGATATTACGTATTAGTTTATAACGTTATACGATATGACGTATTAATATATAACGTTACACGTTATTACGTAATAGTATATAACGTTGTACGTCATTACGTATTAGTATATAACGTTTCACGTTAGTACGTAGTAGTATATAACGTTATACGATATTACGTATTAGTATATAACGTTACACGTTATTACGCAATAGTATATAGCGTTATACGTCATTACGTATTAGTATATAACGTTATACGTCATTACGTGACAGTATATAACGTTATACGTTAGTACGTAATAGTATATATCGTTATACGTCATTGCGTAATAGTATATAACGTTATACGTTAGTACGTAATAGTATATAACGTTATACGTCATCCGGTAATACTATATAACGTAATACGTTAGTACGTAATAGTATATAATGTTATACGTTGTTACGTATTAGTATATAACGTCATACGTTATTACGTAATAGTATATAATGTTATACGTTGTCACGTATTAGTATATAACGTTATACGTTATTACGTAATAGTATATAACGTTATACGTCATTACGTAATAGTATATAACGTTATACGTTAGTACGTAATAGGATATAACGTTATACGTTATTACGTAATAGTATATAACGTTATACGTTATTACGTAATAGTATATAACGTTATACGTCATTACGTAATAGTATATAACGTTATACGTCATCCGGTAATACTATATAACGTTATACGTCATCCGGTAATACTATATAACGTTATACGTTAGTACGTAATAGTATATAACGGTATACGTTATTACGTATTAGTATATAACGATATACGTCATTACGTAATAGTATATAACGTTATACGTTAGTACGTAATAGGATATAACGTTATACGTTATTACGTAATAGTATATAGCGTTATACGTCATTACGTATTAGTATATAACGTTATACGTTGGTACGTAATAGTATATAACGTTACACGTTATTACGTAATAGTATATAGCGTTATACGTCATTACGTATTGGTATATAACGTTCTACGTTGGTACGTAATAGTATATAACGTTATACGATATTACGTATTAGTTTATAACGTTATACGATATGACGTATTAGTATATAACGTTACACGTTATTACGTAATAGTATATAACGTTATACGATATTACGTATTAGTATATAACGTTACACGTTAGTACGTAGTAGTATATAACGTTATACGATATTACGTATAAGTATATAACGTTACACGTTATTACGCAATAGTATATAGCGTTATACGTCATTACGTATTAGTATATAACGTTATACGTCATTACGTGACAGTATATAACGTTATACGTTATTACGTAATAGTATATAGCGTTATACGTCATTACGTATTAGTATATAACGTTATACGTTGGTACGTAATAGTATATAACGTTATACGATATTACGTATTAGTTTATAACGTTACACGTTATTACGTAATAGTATATATCGTTATACGTCATCCGGTAATACTATATCACGTTACACGTTTGTACGTAATAGTATATAACGTTATACGTTATTACATAGTAGTATATAACGATATACGATATTACGTATTAGTTTAAAACGTTATACGATATTACGTATTAGTATATAACGTTACACGTTATTACGTAATAGTATATAGCGTTATACGTTATTACATAGTAGTATATAACGTTATACGATATTACGTATTAGTTTATAACGTTACACGTTATTACGTATTAGTATATAACGTTACACGTTATTACGTAATAGTATATAACGTTACACGTTAGTACGTAATAGTATATAGCGTTATACGTCATTACGTATTAGTATATAACGTTATACGTTGGTACGTAATAGTATATAACGTTATACGATATTACGTATTAGTTTATAACGTTATACGATATGACGTATTAATATATAACGTTACACGTTATTACGTAATAGTATATAACGTTGTACGTCATTGCGTAATAGTATATAACGTTATACGTTATTACGTAATAGTATATAACGTTATACGTTAGTCCGTAATAGTATATAGCGTTATACGTCATTACGTATTAGTATATAACGTTATACGTTGGTACGTAATAGTATATAACGTTATACGATATTACGTATTAGTTTATAACGTTATACGATATGACGTATTAATATATAACGTTACACGTTATTACGTAATAGTATATAACGTTGTACGTCATTACGTATTAGTATATAACGTTTCACGTTAGTACGTAGTAGTATATAACGTTATACGATATTACGTATTAGTATATAACGTTACACGTTATTACGCAATAGTATATAGCGTTATACGTCATTACGTATTAGTATATAACGTTATACGTCATTACGTGACAGTATATAACGTTATACGTTAGTACGTAATAGTATATATCGTTATACGTCATTGCGTAATAGTATATAACGTTATACGTTAGTACGTAATAGTATATAACGTTATACGTCATCCGGTAATACTATATAACGTAATACGTTAGTACGTAATAGTATATAATGTTATACGTTGTTACGTATTAGTATATAACGTCATACGTTATTACGTAATAGTATATAATGTTATACGTTGTCACGTATTAGTATATAACGTTATACGTTATTACGTAATAGTATATAACGTTATACGTCATTACGTAATAGTATATAACGTTATACGTTAGTACGTAATAGGATATAACGTTATACGTTATTACGTAATAGTATATAACGTTATACGTTATTACGTAATAGTATATAACGTTATACGTCATTACGTAATAGTATATAACGTTATACGTCATCCGGTAATACTATATAACGTTATACGTCATCCGGTAATACTATATAACGTTATACGTTAGTACGTAATAGTATATAACGGTATACGTTATTACGTATTAGTATATAACGATATACGTCATTACGTAATAGTATATAACGTTATACGTTAGTACGTAATAGGATATAACGTTATACGTTATTACGTAATAGTATATAGCGTTATAGGTCATTACGTATTAGTATATAACGTTATACGTTGGTACGTAATAGTATATAACGTTATACGATATTACGTATTAGTTTATAACGTTATACGATATGACGTATTAATATATAACGTTACACGTTATTACGTAATAGTATATAACGTTGTACGTCATTGCGTAATAGTATATAACGTTATACGTTATTACGTAATAGTATATAACGTTATACGTTCTTAAGTAATAGTATATAACGTTATACGATATTACGTATTAGTTTATAACGTTACACGTTATTACGTATTAGTATATAGCGTTATACGTCATTACGTATTAGTATATAACGTTACACGTTATTACATAATAGTATATAACGTTATACGTAATTACGTATTAGTATATAACGTTATACGTCATTACGTAATTATATATAACGTTATACGTTAGTACGTAATAGTATATAACGTTATAAGTCATTACGTATTAGTATATAACGTTATACGTCATTACGTAATAGTATATAACGTCATACGTTAGTACCTAATAGTATATAACGTTATACGTTATTACGTAATAGTATATAACGTTATACGTTATTACATAATAGTATATAACGTTACACGTTATTACGTAATAGTATATAGCGTTATACGTCATTACGTATTGGTATATAACGTTCTACGTTGGTACGTAATAGTATATAACGTTATACGATATTACGTATTAGTTTATAACGTTATACGATATGACGTATTAGTATATAACGTTACACGTTATTACGTAATAGTATATAACGTTATACGATATTACGTATTAGTATATAACGTTACACGTTAGTACGTAGTAGTATATAACGTTATACGATATTACGTATTAGTATATAACGTTACACGTTATTACGCAATAGTATATAGCGTTATACGTCATTACGTATTAGTATATAACGTTATACGTCATTACGTGACAGCATATAACGTTATACGTTATTACGTAATAGTATATAGCGTTATACGTCATTACGTATTAGTATATAACGTTATACGTTGGTACGTAATAGTATATAACGTTATACGATATTACGTATTAGTTTATAACGTTATACGATATGACGTATTAATATATAACGTTACACGTTATTACGAAATAGTATATAACGTTGTACGTCATTGCGTAATAGTATATAACGTTATACGTTATTACGTAATAGTATATAACGTTATACGTTAGTACGTAATAGTATATAACATTATACGTTATTACGTATTAGTATATAACGTTATACGTCATTACGTATTAGTATATAACGTTACACGTTATTACGTAATAGTATATAACGTTATACGATATTACGTATTAGTTTATAACGTTACACGTTATTACGTAATAGTATATATCGTTATACGTCATCCGGTAATACTATATCACGTTACACGTTTGTACGTAATAGTATATAACGTTATACGTTATTACATAGTAGTATATAACGATATACGATATTACGTATTAGTTTAAAACGTTATACGATATTACGTATTAGTATATAACGTTACACGTTATTACGTAATAGTATATAGCGTTATACGTTATTACATAGTAGTATATAACGTTATACGATATTACGTATTAGTTTATAACGTTACACGTTATTACGTATTAGTATATAACGTTACACGTTATTACGTAATAGTATATAACGTTACACGTTAGTACGTAATAGTATATAGCGTTATACGTCATTACGTATTAGTATATAACGTTATACGTTGGTACGTAATAGTATATAACGTTATACGATATTACGTATTAGTTTATAACGTTATACGATATGACGTATTAATATATAACGTTACACGTTATTACGTAATAGTATATAACGTTGTACGTCATTGCGTAATAGTATATAACGTTATACGTTATTACGTAATAGTATATAACGTTATACGTTAGTACGTAATAGTATATAGCGTTATACGTCATTACGTATTAGTATATAACGTTATACGTTGGTACGTAATAGTATATAACGTTATACGATATTACGTATTAGTTTATAACGTTATACGATATGACGTATTAATATATAACGTTACACGTTATTACGTAATAGTATATAACGTTGTACGTCATTGCGTAATAGTATATAACGTTATACGTTATTACGTAATAGTATATAACGTTATACGTTAGTACGTAATAGTATATAACATTATACGTTATTACGTATTAGTATATAACGTTATACGTCATTACGTATTAGTATATAACGTTACACGTTATTACGTAATAGTATATAACGTTATACGATATTACGTATTAGTTTATAACGTTACACGTTATTACGTAATAGTATATATCGTTATACGTCATCCGGTAATACTATATCACGTTACACGTTTGTACGTAATAGTATATAACGTTATACGTTATTACATAGTAGTATATAACGATATACGATATTACGTATTAGTTTAAAACGTTATACGATATTACGTATTAGTATATAACGTTATACGTTGGTACGTAATAGTATATAACGTTATACGATATTACGTATTAGTTTATAACGTTATACGATATGACGTATTAATATATAACGTTACACGTTATTACGTAATAGTATATAACGTTGTACGTCATTGCGTAATAGTATATAACGTTATACGTTATTACGTAATAGTATATAACGTTATACGTTAGTACGTAATAGTATATAGCGTTATACGTCATTACGTATTAGTATATAACGTTATACGTTGGTACGTAATAGTATATAACGTTATACGATATTACGTATTAGTTTATAACGTTATACGATATGACGTATTAATATATAACGTTACACGTTATTACGTAATAGTATATAACGTTGTACGTCATTACGTATTAGTATATAACGTTTCACGTTAGTACGTAGTAGTATATAACGTTATACGATATTACGTATTAGTATATAACGTTACACGTTATTACGCAATAGTATATAGCGTTATACGTCATTACGTATTAGTATATAACGTTATACGTCATTACGTGACAGTATATAACGTTATACGTTAGTACGTAATAGTATATATCGTTATACGTCATTGCGTAATAGTATATAACGTTATACGTTAGTACGTAATAGTATATAACGTTATACGTCATCCGGTAATACTATATAACGTAATACGTTAGTACGTAATAGTATATAATGTTATACGTTGTTACGTATTAGTATATAACGTCATACGTTATTACGTAATAGTATATAATGTTATACGTTGTCACGTATTAGTATATAACGTTATACGTTATTACGTAATAGTATATAACGTTATACGTCATTACGTAATAGTATATAACGTTATACGTTAGTACGTAATAGGATATAACGTTATACGTTATTACGTAATAGTATATAACGTTATACGTTATTACGTAATAGTATATAACGTTATACGTCATTACGTAATAGTATATAACGTTATACGTCATCCGGTAATACTATATAACGTTATACGTCATCCGGTAATACTATATAACGTTATACGTTAGTACGTAATAGTATATAACGGTATACGTTATTACGTATTAGTATATAACGATATACGTCATTACGTAATAGTATATAACGTTATACGTTAGTACGTAATAGGATATAACGTTATACGTTATTACGTAATAGTATATAGCGTTATACGTCATTACGTATTAGTATATAACGTTATACGTTGGTACGTAATAGTATATAACGTTACACGTTATTACGTAATAGTATATAGCGTTATACGTCATTACGTATTGGTATATAACGTTCTACGTTGGTACGTAATAGTATATAACGTTATACGATATTACGTATTAGTTTATAACGTTATACGATATGACGTATTAGTATATAACGTTACACGTTATTACGTAATAGTATATAACGTTATACGATATTACGTATTAGTATATAACGTTACACGTTAGTACGTAGTAGTATATAACGTTATACGATATTACGTATTAGTATATAACGTTACACGTTATTACGCAATAGTATATAGCGTTATACGTCATTACGTATTAGTATATAACGTTATACGTCATTACGTGACAGTATATAACGTTATACGTTATTACGTAATAGTATATAGCGTTATACGTCATTACGTATTAGTATATAACGTTATACGTTGGTACGTAATAGTATATAACGTTATACGATATTACGTATTAGTTTATAACGTTATACGATATGACGTATTAATATATAACGTTACACGTTATTACGAAATAGTATATAACGTTGTACGTCATTGCGTAATAGTATATAACGTTATACGTTATTACGTAATAGTATATAACGTTATACGTTAGTACGTAATAGTATATAACATTATACGTTATTACGTATTAGTATATAACGTTATACGTCATTACGTATTAGTATATAACGTTACACGTTATTACGTAATAGTATATAACGTTATACGATATTACGTATTAGTTTATAACGTTACACGTTATTACGTAATAGTATATATCGTTATACGTCATCCGGTAATACTATATCACGTTACACGTTTGTACGTAATAGTATATAACGTTATACGTTATTACATAGTAGTATATAACGATATACGATATTACGTATTAGTTTAAAACGTTATACGATATTACGTATTAGTATATAACGTTACACGTTATTACGTAATAGTATATAGCGTTATACGTTATTACATAGTAGTATATAACGTTATACGATATTACGTATTAGTTTATAACGTTACACGTTATTACGTATTAGTATATAACGTTACACGTTATTACGTAATAGTATATAACGTTACACGTTAGTACGTAATAGTATATAGCGTTATACGTCATTACGTATTAGTATATAACGTTATACGTTGGTACGTAATAGTATATAACGTTATACGATATTACGTATTAGTTTATAACGTTATACGATATGACGTATTAATATATAACGTTACACGTTATTACGTAATAGTATATAACGTTGTACGTCATTGCGTAATAGTATATAACGTTATACGTTATTACGTAATAGTATATAACGTTATACGTTAGTACGTAATAGTATATAGCGTTATACGTCATTACGTATTAGTATATAACGTTATACGTTGGTACGTAATAGTATATAACGTTATACGATATTACGTATTAGTTTATAACGTTATACGATATGACGTATTAATATATAACGTTACACGTTATTACGTAATAGTATATAACGTTGTACGTCATTACGTATTAGTATATAACGTTTCACGTTAGTACGTAGTAGTATATAACGTTATACGATATTACGTATTAGTATATAACGTTACACGTTATTACGCAATAGTATATAGCGTTATACGTCATTACGTATTAGTATATAACGTTATACGTCATTACGTGACAGTATATAACGTTATACGTTAGTACGTAATAGTATATATCGTTATACGTCATTGCGTAATAGTATATAACGTTATACGTTAGTACGTAATAGTATATAACGTTATACGTCATCCGGTAATACTATATAACGTAATACGTTAGTACGTAATAGTATATAATGTTATACGTTGTTACGTATTAGTATATAACGTCATACGTTATTACGTAATAGTATATAATGTTATACGTTGTCACGTATTAGTATATAACGTTATACGTTATTACGTAATAGTATATAACGTTATACGTCATTACGTAATAGTATATAACGTTATACGTTAGTACGTAATAGGATATAACGTTATACGTTATTACGTAATAGTATATAACGTTATACGTTATTACGTAATAGTATATAACGTTATACGTCATTACGTAATAGTATATAACGTTATACGTCATCCGGTAATACTATATAACGTTATACGTCATCCGGTAATACTATATAACGTTATACGTTAGTACGTAATAGTATATAACGGTATACGTTATTACGTATTAGTATATAACGATATACGTCATTACGTAATAGTATATAACGTTATACGTTAGTACGTAATAGGATATAACGTTATACGTTATTACGTAATAGTATATAGCGTTATACGTCATTACGTATTAGTATATAACGTTATACGTTGGTACGTAATAGTATATAACGTTACACGTTATTACGTAATAGTATATAGCGTTATACGTCATTACGTATTGGTATATAACGTTCTACGTTGGTACGTAATAGTATATAACGTTATACGATATTACGTATTAGTTTATAACGTTATACGATATGACGTATTAGTATATAACGTTACACGTTATTACGTAATAGTATATAACGTTATACGATATTACGTATTAGTATATAACGTTACACGTTAGTACGTAGTAGTATATAACGTTATACGATATTACGTATAAGTATATAACGTTACACGTTATTACGCAATAGTATATAGCGTTATACGTCATTACGTATTAGTATATAACGTTATACGTCATTACGTGACAGTATATAACGTTATACGTTATTACGTAATAGTATATAGCGTTATACGTCATTACGTATTAGTATATAACGTTATACGTTGGTACGTAATAGTATATAACGTTATACGATATTACGTATTAGTTTATAACGTTACACGTTATTACGTAATAGTATATATCGTTATACGTCATCCGGTAATACTATATCACGTTACACGTTTGTACGTAATAGTATATAACGTTATACGTTATTACATAGTAGTATATAACGATATACGATATTACGTATTAGTTTAAAACGTTATACGATATTACGTATTAGTATATAACGTTACACGTTATTACGTAATAGTATATAGCGTTATACGTTATTACATAGTAGTATATAACGTTATACGATATTACGTATTAGTTTATAACGTTACACGTTATTACGTATTAGTATATAACGTTACACGTTATTACGTAATAGTATATAACGTTACACGTTAGTACGTAATAGTATATAGCGTTATACGTCATTACGTATTAGTATATAACGTTATACGTTGGTACGTAATAGTATATAACGTTATACGATATTACGTATTAGTTTATAACGTTATACGATATGACGTATTAATATATAACGTTACACGTTATTACGTAATAGTATATAACGTTGTACGTCATTGCGTAATAGTATATAACGTTATACGTTATTACGTAATAGTATATAACGTTATACGTTAGTCCGTAATAGTATATAGCGTTATACGTCATTACGTATTAGTATATAACGTTATACGTTGGTACGTAATAGTATATAACGTTATACGATATTACGTATTAGTTTATAACGTTATACGATATGACGTATTAATATATAACGTTACACGTTATTACGTAATAGTATATAACGTTGTACGTCATTACGTATTAGTATATAACGTTTCACGTTAGTACGTAGTAGTATATAACGTTATACGATATTACGTATTAGTATATAACGTTACACGTTATTACGCAATAGTATATAGCGTTATACGTCATTACGTATTAGTATATAACGTTATACGTCATTACGTGACAGTATATAACGTTATACGTTAGTACGTAATAGTATATAACGTTATACGTCATTACGTAATAGTATATAACGTTATACGTCATCCGGTAATACTATATAACGTTATACGTCATCCGGTAATACTATATAACGTTATACGTTAGTACGTAATAGTATATAACGGTATACGTTATTACGTATTAGTATATAACGATATACGTCATTACGTAATAGTATATAACGTTATACGTTAGTACGTAATAGGATATAACGTTATACGTTATTACGTAATAGTATATAGCGTTATAGGTCATTACGTATTAGTATATAACGTTATACGTTGGTACGTAATAGTATATAACGTTATACGATATTACGTATTAGTTTATAACGTTATACGATATGACGTATTAATATATAACGTTACACGTTATTACGTAATAGTATATAACGTTGTACGTCATTGCGTAATAGTATATAACGTTATACGTTATTACGTAATAGTATATAACGTTATACGTTCTTAAGTAATAGTATATAACGTTATACGATATTACGTATTAGTTTATAACGTTACACGTTATTACGTATTAGTATATAGCGTTATACGTCATTACGTATTAGTATATAACGTTACACGTTATTACATAATAGTATATAACGTTATACGTAATTACGTATTAGTATATAACGTTATACGTCATTACGTAATTATATATAACGTTATACGTTAGTACGTAATAGTATATAACGTTATAAGTCATTACGTATTAGTATATAACGTTATACGTCATTACGTAATAGTATATAACGTCATACGTTAGTACCTAATAGTATATAACGTTATACGTTATTACGTAATAGTATATAACGTTATACGTTATTACATAATAGTATATAACGTTACACGTTATTACGTAATAGTATATAGCGTTATACGTCATTACGTATTGGTATATAACGTTCTACGTTGGTACGTAATAGTATATAACGTTATACGATATTACGTATTAGTTTATAACGTTATACGATATGACGTATTAGTATATAACGTTACACGTTATTACGTAATAGTATATAACGTTATACGATATTACGTATTAGTATATAACGTTACACGTTAGTACGTAGTAGTATATAACGTTATACGATATTACGTATTAGTATATAACGTTACACGTTATTACGCAATAGTATATAGCGTTATACGTCATTACGTATTAGTATATAACGTTATACGTCATTACGTGACAGCATATAACGTTATACGTTATTACGTAATAGTATATAGCGTTATACGTCATTACGTATTAGTATATAACGTTATACGTTGGTACGTAATAGTATATAACGTTATACGATATTACGTATTAGTTTATAACGTTATACGATATGACGTATTAATATATAACGTTACACGTTATTACGAAATAGTATATAACGTTGTACGTCATTGCGTAATAGTATATAACGTTATACGTTATTACGTAATAGTATATAACGTTATACGTTAGTACGTAATAGTATATAACATTATACGTTATTACGTATTAGTATATAACGTTATACGTCATTACGTATTAGTATATAACGTTACACGTTATTACGTAATAGTATATAACGTTATACGATATTACGTATTAGTTTATAACGTTACACGTTATTACGTAATAGTATATATCGTTATACGTCATCCGGTAATACTATATCACGTTACACGTTTGTACGTAATAGTATATAACGTTATACGTTATTACATAGTAGTATATAACGATATACGATATTACGTATTAGTTTAAAACGTTATACGATATTACGTATTAGTATATAACGTTACACGTTATTACGTAATAGTATATAGCGTTATACGTTATTACATAGTAGTATATAACGTTATACGATATTACGTATTAGTTTATAACGTTACACGTTATTACGTATTAGTATATAACGTTACACGTTATTACGTAATAGTATATAACGTTACACGTTAGTACGTAATAGTATATAGCGTTATACGTCATTACGTATTAGTATATAACGTTATACGTTGGTACGTAATAGTATATAACGTTATACGATATTACGTATTAGTTTATAACGTTATACGATATGACGTATTAATATATAACGTTACACGTTATTACGTAATAGTATATAACGTTGTACGTCATTGCGTAATAGTATATAACGTTATACGTTATTACGTAATAGTATATAACGTTATACGTTAGTACGTAATAGTATATAGCGTTATACGTCATTACGTATTAGTATATAACGTTATACGTTGGTACGTAATAGTATATAACGTTATACGATATTACGTATTAGTTTATAACGTTATACGATATGACGTATTAATATATAACGTTACACGTTATTACGTAATAGTATATAACGTTGTACGTCATTGCGTAATAGTATATAACGTTATACGTTATTACGTAATAGTATATAACGTTATACGTTAGTACGTAATAGTATATAACATTATACGTTATTACGTATTAGTATATAACGTTATACGTCATTACGTATTAGTATATAACGTTACACGTTATTACGTAATAGTATATAACGTTATACGATATTACGTATTAGTTTATAACGTTACACGTTATTACGTAATAGTATATATCGTTATACGTCATCCGGTAATACTATATCACGTTACACGTTTGTACGTAATAGTATATAACGTTATACGTTATTACATAGTAGTATATAACGATATACGATATTACGTATTAGTTTAAAACGTTATACGATATTACGTATTAGTATATAACGTTACACGTTATTACGTAATAGTATATAGCGTTATACGTCATTACTTATTAGTATATAACGACATACGTTATTACGTAATAGTATATAACGTTATACGTTATTACGTAATAGTATATAACGTTATACGTTATTACATAGTAGTATATAACGTTATACGATATTACGTATTAGTTTATAACGTTACACGTTATTACGTATTAGTATATAACGTTACACGTTATTACGTAATAGTATATAACGTTACACGTTAGTACGTAATAGTATATAACGTTATACGTCATCCGGTAATACTATATAACGTTACACGTTAGTACGTAATAGTATATAACGTTATACGTCATTACGTATTAGTATATAACGTTATACGTTATTACGTAATAGTATATAACGTTATACGTTATTACGTAATAGTATATAACGTTATACGTTATTACATAATAGTATATAACGTTACACGTTGTTACGTAATAGTATATAACGTTATACGTCGTTACGTATTAGTATATAACGTTACACGTTATTACGTATTAGTATATAGCGTTATACGTCATTACGTATTAGTATATAACGTTACACGTTATTACATAATAGTATATAACGTTATACGTAATTACGTATTAGTATATAACGTTATACGTCATTACGTAATTATATATAACGTTATACGTTAGTACGTAATAGTATATAACGTTATAAGTCATTACGTATTAGTATATAACGTTATACGTCATTACGTAATAGTATATGTCGGGTTGACGTTAGGGGCGTATAATGAATCTTCACCAGGGTTGTTCATGGTTGTCGCACAGATATTTATTACACAAGTATGGCTGATACAAGATTGACGAGCGGACGCGGTAGCTGGACGCTAATGACAATGGCCCTAGGTTCGATATAGCGAATCCACGGTCAACGGGATAACGAATATACTTTGCTTCAAAGTCTAAGTCGGACTCAACTTACTACTCGCGATACTAGGAACGCTTGATTGATTCTTAGCTAATCAGATTGCCAGAAAAGAATGAATTTCCGTCGCGACGACGCTGCAGAGGAAAACTATGACGGGGTGTGCCTAAGGGCACGAGATCATCGGATTCGTCAAAGAAAGCCTCCACTCGGAGGGTGAGGGAAATAGGCGCTGCTGTTAATTGGTCAATTTCTATGTTGGCGGTTGGAAAAGGATGCTAGCCGCCCTAGAGAGAGAGTTCCTAGCAGGCAACGCCGTACGTGACCAAATCAGGCTTTCCCGTAACTTCTCGCAATAGGTGACAGATTTACAGGCTGATGGAACAAAGACTGTTTGTCAATCTGAAGGACTTTAGTTAACTAGGTCCTAAGATTTATAACGGTTCCTCAGGCTATCTGAACATAAACTGTAAACGATGCATCGGCATCTGGCGATCATCTGGCCCAAAGAATGGGGTCTGTGCGTGGCGAGCTGCGGGGCCGCTGGAATGTCTTATTGTCAAGTGTCTGTACTGCCAATTCTTTAAAGGAAAGCTATGTTATTTTATGTCTCTGTTATGTGAAACGTTCATCCCGTGACCGTGGCTACGCTCGGCGACCGGATGTCGCCTCGAGCCTAAACTCATTGTCTCAAATTTCGAATGACTGTGTCTGGGTTATTTCGTAAATGCTACAGTATTCGGGCTTTTCCAAATAATTCCAATGGGGGGGGGCCCGGTGTACTTTCATCTCCGACACGGCCATCCTGACTATCACACGTCCTCGGGTGTATCTAGAATATTGGATTTTCCCAATGTTAGACTCGATATAACTGTCGTTATTTACAATTTAGTTAAGTGTCAAAATAGGTCAAGGGTCCAGTTCGACAGCAAAAATTCTGGTCGGACGTTTGATAACGAAAGAGTTAAAAGAGAGTGGAAACCCGTAACGTTACGATTGATATTCGAAGCGCTAGTCGCATTTTGTGAATCATCAGTCTGGGCGTAATGACATGATGGACCATTCTCGATCTCGCACCTGGACGACCCTCAGTTCTCTGGATCATGATACCACACTGAGCTTTTATTCAAACACTATGTTAGATGTTATCTCCGTAGTGTTAACGATACTTGAATTGAATTCGGTAACGGTGTGTTGATCCCGCACTTACTTTGTTTGAGCCGTATGCCCCCCGTAAGGCGTATGTGAGCCACTATGTTCGATCCGACACCTGATTACCGCACTGGACATGTATGAAGACATTGTCCTTTGCCATATCGCCACACTGCGTTAGATGTTATTTCCATGATACTTGAATCGAATTCGGTAACGGTGTGTTGATCCCGCACTTACTTTGTTTGAGCCGTATGCCCCCCGTAAGGCGTATGTGAGCCACTATGTTCGATCCGACACCTGATTACCGCACTGGACATGTATGAAGACATTGTCCTTTGCCATATCGCCACACTGGCATATGCAAACTCTTTCTGCTAAGTGCTGTGGTCAGAATGATCCTCTGAGACCAAGGTACTCGCATCATCATGGTCACTGTTCTCGTCATCACCGCAGACGTCCAACTCAGTAGGAACGCGACTATCTGGCATTTTCTTTAACCTATCATGACTGTATTTATATGACCGTTTGCCGTCTAGTGTTTTTAAAATGTACCTATCTCCTTCCAAAATTTCCGCTATCACAAATGGACCGCTAAATTTCGGATCTAGTTTCGTTTGGTTCCTTTCCTCGTTTTTCTTTAATACAAAGTCACCGAGATTGAATTTAACTACTTTGGCTTTCGTTTTATCGAATCTTTCCTTATCGTACTTAGCGCTATCTTCCATATTTCGTATGGCCTGTTGTCTTACGTTGCAGATATCTATTTCCTTTTCTTCGGTATTTTCAGATAGTAGTAACCCGTAGGGTCTCGCTGTTTTACCAATTAATAATTCTAGCGGACTCGATTTAGTCACACGATGAGTGGTGCAATTTAAAGCTAACTGTATTTCGCCGATCGCGTCTTGCCATGATCGCCCGGTCGTTTCTACCGTTGTAAACATATTCTTTAATGTACCCATAGTACGCTCTACCTGTCCATTCGCTCTACTAGCACCGGTTGCTATTAGGTGGAGTTTAATTTGTTTATCCCGACAAAAATCTTGAAATTCTTTGCCGGTAAAACATCGCCCTTGATCCGCTATTATCCGAGAGGGACTGCCGAATAGAAATATGGCGGACTTAAGTGCCTTAACGGTGCTAAGTGAGTCTATTTTACGAGTGTGGTGTAAGTATACAAATTTGGTAAAGGCATCGATCAGGACAATGACGTATTCTTTCGAGTCGTTCTTGCCGCTCAGCTTTCCCGTTATGTCTACGTGAATGGTATGCCAAGGTATGCTAGTCTTAGGTATGGGATGTAATTCAACTTGCACTTTGCCTGAATTCGCCTTAGAAATCTGACAAGCATGACAGTTCTCTACGAATTTGCGAACATATTTCGCCATCCCTTCGAACCAGTAATACTCGTACAGTTTCTCGAGCGTTTTATCCCAACCTAAGTGCATAATTGACTGGTGTATGTGGTTAATGACGGACCACCTAAACCCTCTTGGTACGATGGGCAGGCAGAGGGTCTTGCCTCTCCTTTGTATTTTACGGTAAAGGGTACCGGATCGTAACTCGTAAGTAATCGCAATGTCTTCCGCGAGCTCGTCGTTTCGCAGTTTGTTGACGATTTCAGAAATTTGAGGGTCGCGACGTTGTTCCGCTAGTAGCCAATCTTCCGAGATTTCGGCCAGATTAATTTTCTTTTCTTCGATCTTGTTGGTGGGGGCGCGGTCGGTGTCTACAAGATTACGCGAGAAGAAATCTACGTGGGCCATTCGTTTGCCTTCTCGATACATAATGTCGAAAGTGAAAGTTTGCAAGTAAGCCCACCACCTATGAACCCTGTCACTTAGACTTACTTTATTACGAGCTGCTTTTAACGAGTTACAATCAGTGACAACGAGAAATTCCCGTCCGTGTAAATAGTGGCGAAACTGTTTAACGGCGTTTACAACTGCCAGGGTCTCTAGTTCATATGAATGATATCTGGATTCCGCGGGGCTCGTTCTCTTACTGTAATATTCTATTACTCGGTTTCTGCCGTCGATTTTGTGCATTAAAATAGCGCCGTATCCGTCCGAACTAGCGTCAGTATGTAATTCTATCGGGTAATTCGGGTCAAATATCATCAACACCGGCTCGTTGGTCAGGATGGAAATTATCTTTTGCCTTATGGTTTCGTGTCTATCTGTCCAAGTTAGGTTTTTAATACCGGAGGTAAGTGCGTACAATGGTTTCATTACCTGCGAAAATTTAGGGACGAATTTTCGGAAATAGGAGGCTAAACCTATGAACTGCCTAAGTTGAGCGACGGTCGTTGGTGCCGGTAGAGAACTCAAGGCTTGTATTTTACCCGGATTTGGGCGAACTTCTCCGTTATGAACTACGTACCCGAGATAAAGTACAGACGTCTTGAGAAAGGAACACTTCGAAAAATTGAAGGAGAACCCGGCGTTTACGAGGGTACCTAGTACGATGGGTAATCTTTCTAGAGCCTGGTCTACCGATTCAGCGATGATTAGGACGTCATCCAGGTAGACAACAACGTACGAGTGGGCGAGGCCGCCCAAGGCATTGAGGATAGCCCTCTGGAAAACGGACGGTGCGTTTTTCAATCCAAACGGCATCGTCGTATACTCGTACTGCCCGTCGGGGGTGACAAACGCTGTATATTCTGTCGAATTGGGATGAATGGGGATTTGATGGAACCCGCTGGCCATGTCGAGGCTAATGAAGTACTTCGCCCTTTGCAATCTCGCGATTTGATCCGCGATAAGAGGTAGAGGATATCGGTCCGCGACCGTATTTTTGTTTAGCTCTCGAAAATCTACGCACAACCTATCCGAGCCGTCCTTCTTCTTTACGAGTAACATAGGGCTCGCGAACGGTGAGTTACTAGGCCTTATAATTTCTGCCTTAATTAATTCGCTTATTCGTTCGCGCACTATGCTTCGCTCTGCCTCGCTAAGCCTGTAGGGGCTTCTTTGTACGGTGATATTAGGATCGATCAGACGTATCTCTAACTGTCCCGTATTTACTCGTGCACGCGGGAAACCCGTAATAAATGAACTTTTGAATTCTTCGAGGATGGAGATCAATCGGTCTTTGTCTTTACCGAACACCTCGGTGTCGACCCCATTAATATCGATTTTACTTTCGGCGGTTATATTGTAAACATTGACAGCTTTTGCCCTGCAAATACTGAGGCTATTTTGGGTAATATTGACGTTAAAACCCTGGCTCAAAATTTCGCGGCCTATCATGATGTCGTAATTTAGATAGCCGTCGGCAAGGATGTGAAAAATTATCTCCAACGCAAAACCATTAATACGTACTATGGATGCAATTTGAGACGTGCAATTAATACGGTGATTTCCTATCCCTCGCATTACTACTACGTCGGTCGTTCTTTTGCCGGAAAACTTCGAGGCTATGGACTCTTTGATTAGCGAACATTCGGCTCCAGAATCGAAATAAAACGAGAACGACTCACCCAGATGGCTTAATTTACCAGTTGAAGACTCCACCACGCAGGAGTTGACTCGACGTTCGTTATCAGGGTTGCGATTTGTTTTCTGCAGCAGCGGGCAGTTGGGTGCGATGTGGCCCTCTCCGCGACACTTGAAGCATGACACCTTGGACGATCCAGCCGGTCGGCTTTTCTCCTGTCTCTCGGTTCTCATTCTCGTACGACACTCCTCTATCTTATGCCCGGGAATACCACAGTGACGACACTTGATCCGGGGGTCAGGTAGCTTCTGCCGTTTAACTTCGGGACCCGTTGATGGATTTCCTGACGAAGCCGCCAGCCTCTTCTTCGCGTAGTGGAAAGCATTCATTTCCGTCAAAAATTGGTCCAGAGTCTTGATGTCGCTTGTAAGCGCTAGTTTCTCGACACGTTCGTCGCGCAGACTCAGGTGATGAAGAACGGTGGTGATACTTCCTTAGGTTCCGCACCCGCCTCTTGCTCTTTCAATTGACTCACGATGGCCAGAAGCTGCTCGGTAATTGTAGACGGTGGTGATCCCACTTCTGATGTCGGGTTGACGTTAGGGGCGTATAATGAATCTTCACCAGGGTTGTTCATGGTTGTCGCACAGATATTTATTACACAAGTATGGCTGATACAAGATTGACGAGCGGACGCGGTAGCTGGACGCTAATGACAATGGCCCTAGGTTCGATATAGCGAATCCACGGTCAACGGGATAACGAATATACTTTGCTTCAAAGTCTAAGTCGGACTCAACTTACTACTCGCGATACTAGGAACGCTTGATTGATTCTTAGCTAATCAGATTGCCAGAAAAGAATGAATTTCCGTCGCGACGACGCTGCAGAGGAAAACTATGACGGGGTGTGCCTAAGGGCACGAGATCATCGGATTCGTCAAAGAAAGCCTCCACTCGGAGGGTGAGGGAAATAGGCGCTGCTGTTAATTGGTCAATTTCTATGTTGGCGGTTGGAAAAGGATGCTAGCCGCCCTAGAGAGAGAGTTCCTAGCAGGCAACGCCGTACGTGACCAAATCAGGCTTTCCCGTAACTTCTCGCAATAGGTGACAGATTTACAGGCTGATGGAACAAAGACTGTTTGTCAATCTGAAGGACTTTAGTTAACTAGGTCCTAAGATTTATAACGGTTCCTCAGGCTATCTGAACATAAACTGTAAACGATGCATCGGCATCTGGCGATCATCTGGCCCAAAGAATGGGGTCTGTGCGTGGCGAGCTGCGGGGCCGCTGGAATGTCTTATTGTCAAGTGTCTGTACTGCCAATTCTTTAAAGGAAAGCTATGTTATTTTATGTCTCTGTTATGTGAAACGTTCATCCCGTGACCGTGGCTACGCTCGGCGACCGGATGTCGCCTCGAGCCTAAACTCATTGTCTCAAATTTCGAATGACTGTGTCTGGGTTATTTCGTAAATGCTACAGTATTCGGGCTTTTCCAAATAATTCCAATGGGGGGGGGCCCGGTGTACTTTCATCTCCGACATATATAACGTCATACGTTAGTACCTAATAGTATATAACGTTATACGTTATTACGTAATAGTATATAACGTTATACGTTATTACATAATAGTGTATAATGTTACACGTTATTACGTAATAGTATATAGCGTTATACGTCATTACGTATTGGTATATAACGTTATACGTTGGTACGTAATAGTATATAACGTTATACGTTAGTACGTAATAGGATATAACGTTATACGTTATTACGTAATAGTATATAACGTTATACGTTATTACGTAATAGTATATAACGTTATACGTCATTACGTAATAGTATATAACGTTATACGTCATCCGGTAATACTATATAACGTTATACGTCATCCGGTAATACTATATAACGTAATACGTTAGTACGTAATAGTATATAATGTTATACGTTGTTACGTATTAGTATATAACGTCATACGTTATTACGTAATAGTATATAATGTTATACGTTGTCACGTATTAGTATATAACGTTATACGTTATTACGTAATAGTATATAACGTTATACGTCATTACGTAATAGTATATAACGTTATACGTTAGTACGTAATAGGATATAACGTTATACGTTATTACGTAATAGTATATAACGTTATACGTTATTACGTAATAGTATATAACGTTATACGTCATTACGTAATAGTATATAACGTTATACGTCATCCGGTAATACTATATAACGTTATACGTCATCCGGTAATACTATATAACGTTATACGTTAGTACGTAATAGTATATAACGGTATACGTTATTACGTATTAGTATATAACGATATACGTCATTACGTAATAGTATATAACGTTATACGTTAGTACGTAATAGGATATAACGTTATACGTTATTACGTAATAGTATATAGCGTTATACGTCATTACGTATTAGTATATAACGTTATACGTTGGTACGTAATAGTATATAACGTTATACGATATTACGTATTAGTTTATAACGTTATACGATATGACGTATTAATATATAACGTTACACGTTATTACGTAATAGTATATAACGTTGTACGTCATTGCGTAATAGTATATAACGTTATACGTTATTACGTAATAGTATATAACGTTATACGTTCTTACGTAATAGTATATAACGTTATACGATATTACGTATTAGTTTATAACGTTACACGTTATTACGTATTAGTATATAGCGTTATACGTCATTACGTATTAGTATATAACGTTACACGTTATTACATAATAGTATATAACGTTATACGTAATTACGTATTAGTATATAACGTTATACGTCATTACGTAATTATATATAACGTTATACGTTAGTACGTAATAGTATATAACGTTATAAGTCATTACGTATTAGTATATAACGTTATACGTCATTACGTAATAGTATATAACGTCATACGTTAGTACCTAATAGTATATAACGTTATACGTTATTACGTAATAGTATATAACGTTATACGTTATTACATAATAGTATATAACGTTACACGTTATTACGTAATAGTATATAGCGTTATACGTCATTACGTATTGGTATATAACGTTCTACGTTGGTACGTAATAGTATATAACGTTATACGATATTACGTATTAGTTTATAACGTTATACGATATGACGTATTAGTATATAACGTTACACGTTATTACGTAATAGTATATAACGTTATACGATATTACGTATTAGTATATAACGTTACACGTTAGTACGTAGTAGTATATAACGTTATACGATATTACGTATTAGTATATAACGTTACACGTTATTACGCAATAGTATATAGCGTTATACGTCATTACGTGTTAGTATATAACGTTATACGTCATTACGTGACAGTATATAACGTTATACCTTATTACGTAATAGTATATAGCGTTATACGTCATTACGTATTAGTATATAACGTTATACGTTGGTACGTAATAGTATATAACGTTATACGATATTACGTATTAGTTTATAACGTTATACGATATGACGTATTAATATATAGCGTTACACGTTATTACGAAATAGTATATAACGTTGTACGTCATTGCGTAATAGTATATAACGTTATATGTTATTACGTAATAGTATATAACGTTATACGTTAGTACGTAATAGTATATAACATTATACGTTATTACGTATTAGTATATAACGTTATACGTCATTACGTATTAGTATATAACGTTACACGTTATTACGTAATAGTATATAACGTTATACGATATTACGTATTAGTTTATAACGTTACACGTTATTACGTAATAGTATATATCGTTATACGTCATCCGGTAATACTATATCACGTTACACGTTTGTACGTAATAGTATATAACGTTATACGTTATTACATAGTAGTATATAACGATATACGATATTACGTATTAGTTTAAAACGTTATACGATATTACGTATTAGTATATAACGTTACACGTTATTACGTAATAGTATATAGCGTTATACGTTATTACATAGTAGTATATAACGTTATACGATATTACGTATTAGTTTATAACGTTACACGTTATTACGTATTAGTATATAACGTTACACGTTATTACGTAATAGTATATAACGTTACACGTTAGTACGTAATAGTATATAGCGTTATACGTCATTACGTATTAGTATATAACGTTATACGTTGGTACGTAATAGTATATAACGTTATACGATATTACGTATTAGTTTATAACGTTATACGATATGACGTATTAATATATAACGTTACACGTTATTACGTAATAGTATATAACGTTGTACGTCATTGCGTAATAGTATATAACGTTATACGTTATTACGTAATAGTATGTAACGTTATACGTTAGTACGTAATAGTATATAGCGTTATACGTCATTACGTATTAGTATATAACGTTATACGTTGGTACGTAATAGTATATAACGTTACACGTTATTACGTAATAGTATATAACGTTATACGATATTACGTATTAGTTTATAACGTTACAGGTTATTACGTAATAGTATATATCGTTATACGTCATCCGGTAATACTATATCACGTTACACGTTTGTACGTAATAGTATATAACGTTATACGTTATTACATAGTAGTATATAACGATATACGATATTACGTATTAGTTTAAAACGTTATACGATATTACGTATTAGTATATAACGTTACACGTTATTACGTAATAGTATATAGCGTTATACGTCATTACTTATTAGTATATAACGACATACGTTATTACGTAATAGTATATAACGTTATACGTTATTACGTAATAGTATATAACGTTATACGTTATTACATAGTAGTATATAACGTTATACGATATTACGTATTAGTTTATAACGTTACACGTTATTACGTATTAGTATATAACGTTACACGTTATTACGTAATAGTATATAACGTTATACGATATTACGTATTAGTATATAACGTTACACGTTAGTACGTAATAGTATATAACGTTATACGTCATTACGTAATAGTATATAATGTTATACGTTGTCACGTATTAGTATATAACGTTATACGTTATTACGTAATAGTATATAACGTTATACGTCATTACGTAATAGTATATAACGTTATACGTTAGTACGTAATAGGATATAACGTTATACGTTATTACGTAATATTTTTTTTTTTTTTTTTTTTTTTTTTTTTTTTTTTTTCTTATTTTATTTTGGTTATTTTACAATTTGTCCTTGCGGACATTTGGTAAAGTGTTATATCTTGTTGGTGAAGAAAAAAAAAATATAAATAAAAAAAAAATAATATAGCATGTGGGCGGCTACCCCCAGCGGGGTGCCAGCTTCGTTTTTTTTTTTTTTTTTCTAAGTTATATCTTTTATGAGGTCTGTTGCGTGTTTCCTTTTTTGTCTTCTTACGATGTTTGTTGTGTTGCACGTTTCAGCTGCCAGATGGTTCGGGTGTGTTTCTATTCTTGTTCTGTATCTTGTTGCGAATCTGGTAATCTCCTCCTTGACCGTTGGTATTCCGAGGTCTTTCCTTATGTCCTCGTTTCTAACGTACCACGGGGCGTTTACCATTGTTCTAAGGATTTTGGCTTGGATTGTTTCTATTTTATTTATATCGCTCATTGCTGCTGTTCCCCATAGTGGAATTCCGTATGTCCAGATTGGCTTTATGATTATTTTATATATCTTCAGTTTGTTTTCTGTGCTTAGTTTGGATTTTCGGCTTGTTAGCCAGTACATTTGTCTCCTTGCTATCTGTATCTTGTCTATTATTGATTTGATGTGCTGTTTCCATGTGAAGTGTGTATCTATGTGAAGTCCAAGGTATTTGACTTGCCTTGTTTGTGTTATTTGCGTGCCGTTCAGGAAGATGTTTGGTGTTATCTGTTTTCTCAATGTGAATGTAATGTGGTTGCATTTGTCAGGGTTAGCTTTGATTTGTTTGTCCTGTAGCCACTTTTCTATTTTTGTGATGTGCTCTTGTAGTATTGTGGCTGCTGTTACAGGGTTAGTGTGCCTGACTAGCACGGCTGTGTCGTCCGCGAATGTCAGTATTTTGCTATTGGTAGTTGTTGGAATGTTGGCCGTGTATAATGTGTATAGTATGGGTCCTAGGACGCTTCCTTGTGGAACACCTGCTTTGATGTCTTTTGCTTCGGAGTGTGCGTCCTTGATTTTTACTGTGAAGGTTCTGTTGCTTATGTATGATTTTATTATTTGGTATATTTTTTCCGGGAATTGTTTCTTGATTGTTTGTATTAGGCTTTCGTGGTTTATTTTGTCGAAAGCTTTCTCTATGTCCATGAATAGGGCTGTACAATATTGTTTGTTTTCTATTGTGTGTATTATTTCGTTGACAAGCCTGTGCATTTGTTCTATGGTGGAGTGTTTATTTCTAAATCCAAATTGATGGTCTGGTATTAGTTTTTCCTTCTCTATTATTGGTTTTAGTCGGGCGTATATTACTTTTTCTAGTATTTTGGAGAGCACGGGGAGTAGTGATATTGGTCTGTAGGATGTTGCTTCATGTGGGTCTTTGCCTGGTTTGGGTAACATTATGATTTGTGCCTGTTTCCATAATGCAGGATAATATTGTATTCTTAGTATTGCATTGAATATTATTGTAATTAACCGTATCGCTTTTGGAGGGAGGTTTTTCAATATTTTGCCATTGATTAGATCAATTCCTGGTGCTTTGTTGTTTTTTGTTTTTTCTATTATGTTTCTTATTTCTTGTGCTGTTGTTTTGGGTATGGTGTATTGCTTGTCGATTGCAGTGCTAGTGGCTATCGCGTCGTCGTCCGTATGGCTATTGTGGTTGCTGTTATTGATGTTGTGTGGTGTAAATGTGTTACATAGGTGGATGGAAAATTCTTCGGCTT
The DNA here is from genome assembly GCF_905332965.1 of Bombus pascuorum. Taxonomy (NCBI): domain Eukaryota; kingdom Metazoa; phylum Arthropoda; class Insecta; order Hymenoptera; family Apidae; genus Bombus; species Bombus pascuorum. Next base: position 10,070,795 of record NC_083488.1, read on the forward strand.
GCTCTTCGTTGCTTCTTGCCCATGTGTTGTCTGCTTTTCTGATTGCTGGGGCTGGTTTTATCGCCTTCTTTATTTTTTTTGTGGCTTTCCATAGTGAGTAGTTGTAGTTCTCGTGTGCAGATAGTGACTCTATGAACTTTGTGAATTCGTTGTTGTTGTGCTCTTTTATTTTGTTTTTTATTTCCTTTGCAAGTTTGTTTAGGTGTTTTTTGTTTTCTTTTGTTCTATGTTTTTGCCATTTTGCTTTCGCTTTTCTTTTATCTCTAATTTTTTCGAGGATGTCAGATGGGATTTGTTTTGTTTGTCTAGTGGTAGTTTCTGGTTTTGTGGTTGCCCGTGCTGCCTCTTGTATAGTTTCTGTAAGTGTTGTTACAGCTTGTTCGATGTGTTGGGGCGTTTTCAGTGGGATGTTGCAGTTGATTTTGCTCTCGATTATTTCTTTGAAGGTTTGCCAATTAGTGGATTTGTTGCATAGCGTCTCTGAGTTGTTGTAGAGTATTGGCTTGTTTCTGTATGTTATTATTATGGGTGTATGGTCGGAGCTAAGCTCGAGGCTGGATGCTATATTTATTTTATTTCCGTTTAATCCCTTTGTGACTGCAAAGTCGAGTAGGTCAGGGATTTTGCTCAGGTCTGTCGGCCAGTATGTCGGTCTTCCTGTGGATAATATATTGAGATTGTTTTTCCTGATGTGTTTTTCCAGGGTTCTGCCTCGAGGTGTAGTGATTCTTGATCCCCATGTTGTGTGCTTTGAGTTGTAGTCTCCTGCTGCGATAAACTTGTCGCCTAGTTGTTGGAAGTATTCTTCCCACATTTGTGTTGTAATTTTGTGTCGCGGTGGTGCATATACTGCTGACAGCTGTAGACGGTTGCTACTAGTTTGTACGGTAACGGTAGTTGCTTGTATGTGTTCTTTACTAACTTGGCTGTGTAGGTGGTGTTTAATGTCGTTTCTTATTATCACTGCGGTTCCTCCGTGTGCTTTTCCTGAGGGGTGCTTGGTATCGTATATGGTATAGTGCGGTATTTTTGTGTAGCTTTTTGTTGTGAAATGCGTCTCCGATACAAGTAGTATGTCTATGTTGTTGTGGTATAGGAATGCTTTGGTTTCAATGGCCCTTTGTTGTAGACCGTTAGAGTTCCAGGCAGCTATTTTTAGTATGTCCGTTTTTACTTTTTGCTTAGCATGGTTGTTATCAGTTGTATCATAGCTGTGATTTGTAATGATTGCTGCTTGAATGCTTCGTTTAGTTCGCTTATCGTTCTTGTTAACATGTCGGTGCTTTTGATGGATTGTTTTAATAGTTCTTTTATTTCTGTAGCGTCGTTGGTGTTGTTGTTGTGGTTTTGATTGGCTACGGGTGTTACTTCCTTGGTTGCTTGCGCGTAGCTTCGACTGCCAGTGGTGTTGATATTGTTGTGGTTGTTGTTCATTACGTACTGTACTTTAATTGGTGTCTCAGCTTCTGCCCTGTCTTGTTGTGTGTGGTGGTAGTTATATGTCCTGCTTCTAAGCGGCGGAAACAATTTACGTTGGAGTATTTTTCTGGCTGGGCAGCCTTTGTAGCTGGCTGGGTGGTTTCCGTTGCAGTTGTAGCACTTTACCTCTTTTATTTTTCCCGTATATGGGCAGTAAGTTGTCAGGTGCTTTCCTGCGCATTTGACGCACACCGGGTTTCTGTTGCAGTAATTTTTTGTGTGCCCATATTGTTGGCACCGCATGCACTGAGGTATGTCTTTTTTTTGTCTGGGTGGTTCGACTGTGATTATTGTGTTTAAGATTTGTTTAATGTCATAGATTTCCTTGTTGTTTTTGTTCGGTTCTAGTTCTATTAGGAACAGCGGTAGTGGTTGTTTGGTGTCAAATCTCGTTATGTTGTTTATTGCTCTTACCTGGTGTCCGATTTTGGCTAGTTCGTCGCATATGTTGCTTGTGTTTGTTCTTGGGTGTAGCCCTCTGATATCTGCTTTATAGCTTTTGTCAGTTTTGAGCTGGTAGGTGTGGTACCCGGCGTTTTTTTCTTTTAGCACTTTTACCACTTTTCTGTAGGTTTCTGGGGCGTTGGTTTGCACTTTTACCTGGTCCAGTTTTAATTGTTTTATTGAGTAGTTTTCTTTGCCTGCCGTATTGTTTAGCAGTTCGAGGAGGGGGTCTATTATTTGCGCATCGATGTATATTGGCGGTGGTTTGGGGTTGTGTGTTATTGGTTTTTCAGTTGTTTCAGTTGTTTCTGGTTCCTTCTCTTGTGGTAGTATGCTGAAGGGGTTTTGTAGTGGGATTTCTTGGAGCCACTGCTTACTTACTGTTTCTGCAGCCCTCCTAGTATTTGCGTTTGTTGTAATTTTTCTTCTTTTGCTGGGAGTTACGAGCTTCCAGCTTTCGTCTTGTTGTGTTAGATCGTTGTTGGTGGTGTTTCTCTCGTCACTCATCTGAGTCGTATCCATTTCGGTTTCTGTGCATTCATGGATTTCCATGGTTTTGTATATGGCGTATGTTTCACCGTTGTTTGATATCCTGAGCGGTTGCACTCGTTGCATTGCTTTGTTTTCCCGGCTTTTCGCACTTTCGGGGGCACTTTTTTCCACGTCCGATTTCGACTGAGAGACCTCTCCGGGCACCAGGCACGTCTGCACTCTTCGGCAGTCGAAAGGGAACTCATTACGTAATAGTATATAACGTTATACGTTATTACGTAATAGTATATAACGTTATACGTCATTACGTAATAGTATATAACGTTATACGTCATCCGGTAATACTATATAACGTTATACGTCATCCGGTAATACTATATAACGTTATACGTTAGTACGTAATAGTATATAACGGTATACGTTATTACGTATTAGTATATAACGATATACGTCATTACGTAATAGTATATAACGTTATACGTTAGTACGTAATAGTATATAACATTATACGTTATATCGTATTAGTATATAACGTTATACGTCATTACGTAATAGCATATAACGTTATACGTTAGTACGTAATAGTATATAACGTTATACGTTATTACGTATTAGTATATAACGTTATACGTTATTACGTATTAGTATATAACGTTATACGTTATTACGTATTAGTATATAACGTTATACGTTATTACGTATTAGTATATAACGTTATACGATATTACGTATTAGTATATAACGTTACACGTTATTACGTAATAGTATATAACGTTACACGTTATTACGTAATAGTATATAGCGTTATACGTCATTACGTATTAGTATATAACGTTATACGTCATTACGTGACAGTATATAACGTTATACGTTAGTACGTAATAGTATATATCGTTATACGTCATTGCGTAATTGTATATAACGTTATACGTTAGTACGTATTAGTATATAACGTTATACGTCATCCGGTAATACTATATAACGTTATACGTTAGTACGTATTAGTATATAACGTTACACGTTATTACGTAATAGTATATAACGTTATACGATATTACGTATTAGTATATAACGTTACACGTTAGTACGTAGTAGTATATAACGTTATACGATATTACGTATTAGTATATAACGTTACACGTTATTACGTAATAGTATATAGCGTTATACGTCATTACGTATTAGTATATAAAGTTATACGTCATTACGTGACAGTATATAACGTTATACGTTAGTACGTAATAGTATATATCGTTATACGTCATTGCGTAATTGTATATAACGTTATACGTTAGTACGTAATAGTATATAACGTTATACGTCATCCGGTAATACTATATAACGTTATACGTTAGTACGTAATAGTATATAATGTTATTCGTTGTTACGTATTAGTATATAACGTCATACGTTATTACGTAATAGTATATAATGTTATACGTTGTTACGTATTAGTATATAACGTTATACGTTATTACGTAATAGTATATAACGTTATACGTCATTACGTAATAGTATATAACGTTATACGTTATTACATAATAGTATATAACGTTACACGTTATTACGTAATAGTATATAGCGTTATACGTCATTACGTCATATTATATAACGATATACGTTATTACGTAATAGTTTATAACGTTATACGTTAGTAAGTAATAGCATATAACGTTATGAGTTATAAGGTAATACTCAATAACGTTATACGTCATTACATAATAGTATATAACGTTATACGTCTTTACGTAATATTATATAACGTTAAACGTTAGTACGTAATAGTATATAACGTTATACGTTATTAAGTATTAGTATATAACGTTGTACGTTATTAATTATTAGTATATAACGTTATTACGTAATAGTATATAACGTTATACGTCATTACGTAATAGTTTATAACGTTATACGATATGACGTATTAATATATAACGTTAAACGTTATTACGTAATAGTATATAACGTTGTTCGTCATTGCGTAATAGTATATAACGTTATACGTTATTACGTAATAGTATATAACGTTATACGATATGACGTATTAGTTTATAACGTTATACGATATGACGTATTAATATATAACGTTACACGTTATTACGTAATAGTATATAACGTTGTACGTCATTGCGTAATAGTATATAACGTTATACGTTATTACGTAATAGTATATAACGTTATACGTTAGTACGTAATAGTATATAACATTATACGTTATTACGTATTAGTATATAACGTTATACGTCATTACGTATTAGTATATAACGTTACACGTTATTACGTAATAGTATATAACGTTATACGATATTACGTATTAGTATATAACGTTACACGATATTACGTAATAGTATATAACGGTATACGATATTACGTATTAGTATATAACGTTACTCGTTAGTACGTAGTAGTATATAACGTTATACGATATTACGTATTAGTATATAACGTTACACGTTATTACGTAATATTATATAGCGTTATACGTCATTACGTATTAGTATATAACGTTATACGTCATTACGTGACAGTATATAACGTTATACGTTAGTACGTAATAGTATATATCGTTATACGTCATTGCGTAATAGTATATAACGTTATACGTTAGTACGTAATAGTATATAACGTTATACGTCATCCGGTAATACTATATAACGTTATACGTTAGTACGTAATAGTATATAATGTTATACGTTGTTACGTATTAGTATATAACGTCATACGTTATTACGTAATAGTATATAATGTTATACGTTGTCACGTATTAGTACATAACGTTATACGTTATTACGTAATAGTATATAACGTTATACGTCATTACGTAATAGTATATAACGTTATACGTTAGTACGTAATAGGATATAACGTTATACGTTATTACGTAATAGTATATAACGTTATACGTTATTACGTAATAGTATATAACGTTATACGTCATTACGTAATAGTATATAACGTTATACGTCATCCGGTAATACTATATAACGTTATACGTCATCCGGTAATACTATATAACGTTATACGTTAGTACGTAATCGTATATAACGTTATACGTTATTACGTATTAGTATATAACGTTATACGTTATTACGTATTAGTATATAACGATATACGTCATTACGTGACAGTATATAACGTTATACGTTAGTACGTAATAGTATATATCGTTATACGTCATTGCGTAATTGTATATAACGTTATACGTTAGTACGTAATAGTATATAACGTTATACGTCATCCGGTAATACTATATAACGTTATACGTTAGTACGTAATAGTATATAATGTTATACGTTGTTACGTATTAGTATATAACGTCATACGTTATTACGTAATAGTATATAATGTTATACGTTGTTACGTATTAGTATATAACGTTATACGTTATTACGTAATAGTATATAACGTTATACGTCATTACGTAATAGTATATAACGTTATACGTTAGTACGTAATGGTATATAACGTTATACGTTATTACGTATTAGTATATAACGTTATACGTTATTACGTATTAGTATATAACGTTATACGTTTTTACGTGTTAGTATATAACGTTATACGATATTACGTATTAGTATATATCGTTACACGTTATTACGTAATAGTATATAACGTTACACGTTATTACGTAATAGTATATAACGTTATACGTCATTACGTAATAGTATATAACGTATAACGTTATTACGTAATAGTATATAACGTTATACGTTATTACGTAATAGTATATAACGTTATACGTTATTACATAATAGTATATAACGTTACACGTTATTACGTAATAGTATATAGCGTTATACGTATTTACGTATTAGTATATAACGTTATACGTCATTACGTGACAGTATATAACGTTATACGTTAGTACGTAATAGTATATATCGTTATACGTCATCCGGTAATACTATATAACGTTATACGTTAGTACGTATTAGTATATAACGTTACACGTTATTACGTAATAGTATATAACGTTATACGATATTACGTATTAGTATATAACGTTACACGTTAGTACGTAGTAGTATATAACGTTATACGATATTACGTATTAGTATATAACGTTACACGTTATTACGTAATAGTATATAGCGTTATAAGTCATTACGTATTAGTATATAAAGTTATACGTCATTACGTGACAGTATATAACGTTATACGTTAGTACGTAATAGTATATATCGTTATACGTCATTGCGTAATTGTATATAACGTTATACGTTAGTACGTAATAGTATATAACGTTATACGTCATCCGGTAATACTATATAACGTTATACGTTAGTACGTAATAGTATATAATGTTATACGTTGTTACGTATTAGTATATAACGTCATACGTTATTACGTAATAGTATATAATGTTATACGTTGTTACGTATTAGTATATAACGTTATACGTTATTACGTAATAGTATATAACGTTATACGTCATTACGTAATAGTATATAACGTTATACGTTAGTACGTAATGGTATATAACGTTATACGTTATTACGTATTAGTATATAACGTTATACGTTATTACGTAATAGTATATAACGTTATACGATATTACGTATTAGTATATAACGTTACACGTTAGTACGTAGTAGTATATAACGTTATACGATATTACGTATTAGTATATAACGTTACACGTTATTACGTAATAGTATATAGCGTTATACGTCATTACGTATTAGTATATAAAGTTATACGTCATTACGTGACAGTATATAACGTTATACGTTAGTACGTAATAGTATATATCGTTATACGTCATTGCGTAATAGTATATAACGTTATACGTTAGTACGTAATAGTATATAACGTTATACGTCATCCGGTAATACTATATAACGTTATACGTTAGTACGTAATAGTATATAATGTTATACGTTGTTACGTATTAGTATATAACGTCATACGTTATTACGTAATAGTATATAATGTTATACGTTGTTACGTATTAGTATATAACGTTATACGTTATTACGTAATAGTATATAACGTTATACGTCATTACGTAATAGTATATAACGTTATACGTTAGTACGTAATAGTATATAACGTTATACGTTATTACGTATTAGTATATAACGTTATACGTTATTACGTATTAGTATATAACGTTATACGTTATTACGTATTAGTATATAACGTTATACGATATTACGTATTAGTATATAACGTTACACGTTATTACGTAATAGTATATAACGTTACACGTTACTACGTAATAGTATATAACGTTATACGTCATTACGTAATAGTATATAACGTTATACATTATTACGTAATAGTATATAAAATTATACGTTATTACGTAATAGAATATAACGTTATACGTTATAAGGTAATAGTATATAACGTTAAACGTTATTACGTAGTAGTATATAACGTTATACGTTATGACGTAAGAGTATATAACGTTATACGTCATTACGTCATAGTATATAACGATATACGCATTACGTAATAGTTTATAACGTTATACGTTAGTAAGTAATAGCATATAACGTTATACGTTATAAGGTAATACTCAATAACGTTATACGTCATTACATAATAGTATATAACGTTATACGTCTTTACGTAATAGTATATAACGTTATACGTTAGTACGTAATAGTATATAACTTTATACGTCATTACGTAATAGTATATAACGTTATACGTTATTACGTAATAGTATATAACGTTATTCGTTATTTCGTAATAGCATATAACGTTATACGTTAGTACGTAATAGCATATAACATTATACGTTATTACGTATTAGTATATAACGTTATACGTTATTACGTATTAGTATATAACGTTATACGATATTACGTATTAGTATATAACGTTACACGTTAGTACGTAGTAGTATATAACGTTATACGTCATTACGTGACAGTATATAACGTTATACGTTAGTACGTAATAGTATATATCGTTATACGTCATTGCGTAATAGTATATAACGTTATACGTTAGTACGTAATAATATATAACGTTACACGTCATAAAGTAATAGTTTATAACGTTATTCGTTAGTACGTAATAGTATATAACGTTATACGTTAGTACGTAATAGTATATATCGTTATACGTCATTGGGTAATAATATATAACGTTATACGTTATTACATAATAGTATATAACGTTATACGATATTACGTATTAGTTTATAACGTTACACGTTATTACGTAATAGTATATAACGTTATACGTCATCCGGTAATATTATATCACGTTACACGTTTGTACGTAATAGTATATAACGTTATACGTTATTACATGGTAGTATATAACGATATACGATATTACGTATTAGTATATAACGATATACGATATTACGTATTAGTATATAACGTTATACGATATTACGTATTAGTATATAACGTTATACGATATTACGTAATAGTATATAGCGTTATACGTCATTACGTAATAGTATATAACGTTATACGTCATTACGTAATAGTATATATCGTTATACGTTATTACGTAATAGTATATAACGTTATACGTTATTACATAGTACTATATAACGTTATACGATATTACGTATTAGTTTATAACGTTACACGTTATTACGTATTAGTATATAACGTTACACGTTATTACGTAATAGTATATAACGTTACACGTTAGTACGTAATAGTATATAACGTTATACGTCATCCGGTAATACTATATAACGTTACAGGTTAGTACGTAATAGTATATAACGTTATACGTCATTACGTATTAGTATATAACGTTATACGTTATTACGTAATATATTATAACGTTATACGTTATTACGTAATAGTATATAACGTTATACGTTAGTACGAAATAATATATAACGTTACACGTCATAAAGTAATAGTTTATAACGTTATTCGTTAGTACGTAATAGTATATAACGTTATACGTTAGTACGTAATAGTATATATCGTTATACGTCATTGGGTAATAATATATAACGTTATACGTTATTACGTAATAGTATATAACGTTATACGTCATCCGGTAATACTATATAACGTTACACGTTATTACGTAATAGTATATAGCGTTATACGTCATTACGCATTAGTATATAACGTTACACGTTGTTACGTAATAGTATATAACGTTATACGTCGTTACGTATTAGTATATAACGTTATACGTTATTACGTAATAGTATATAACGTTATTCGTTATTACGTAATAGCATATAACGTTATACGTTAGTACGTAATAGTATATAACGTTATACGTCATTACGTAATAGTATATAACATTATACGTTATTACGTATTAGTATATAATGTTATACGTCATTGCGTAATTATATATAACGTTATACGTTAGTACGTATTAGTATATAACGTTATACGTCATTACGTAATAGTATATAACGTTATACGTCATTGCGTAATATTATATAACGTTATACGTTATAAGGCAATACTACATAACGTTATACGTCATAAGGTAATACTATATAACGTTTTACGTTATTCCGTAATAGTATATAATGTTATACGTTATTACGTAATAGAATATAACGTTATACGTTAGTACGTAATAATATATAACGTTACACGTCATAAAGTAATAGTTTATAACGTTACACGTGATTACGTAATAGTATATAACGTTATACGTCATCCGGTAATACTATATAACGTTACACGTTATTACGTAATAGTATATAGCGTTATACGTCATTACGCATTAGTATATAACGTTACACGTTGTTACGTAATAGTATATAACGTTATACGTCGTTACGTATTAGTATATAACGTTATACGTTATTACGTAATAGTATATAACGTTATACGTTATTACGTAATAGTATATAACGTTATACGATATTACGTATTAGTTTATAACGTTACACGTTATTACGTATTAGTATATAGCGTTATACGTCATTACGTATTAGTATATAACGTTACACGTTATTACGTAATAGTATATAACGTTATACGTTAGTACGTAATAGTATATAACGTTATAAGTCATTACGTATTAGTATATAACGTTATACGGCATTACGTAATAGTATATAACGTCATACGTTAGTATATAATAGTATATAACGTTATACGTTAGTACGTAATAGGATATAACGTTATACGTTATTACGTAATAGGATATAACGTTATACGTTATTACGTAATAGTATATAACGTTATACGTTATTACGTAATAGTATATAACGTTATACGTTATTACATAATAGTATGTAACGTTACACGTTATTACGTAATAGTATATAGCGTTATACGTCATTACGTATTAGTATATAACGTTATACGTTGGTACGTAATAGTATATAACGTTATACGATATTACGTATTAGTTTATAACGTTATACGATATGACGTATTAGTTTATAACGTTACACGTTATTACGTATTAGTATATAACGTTATACGTCATTACGTAATAGTATATAACGTTATACGTTAGTACCTAATAGTATATAACGTTATACGTTAGTACGTAATAGGATATAACGTTATACGTTAGTACGTAATAGTACATAACGTTATACGTTATTACGTAATAGTATATAACGTCATACGCTATTACATAATAGAATATAACGTTATACGTTATTACGTAATAGTATATAACGTTATACGTTATAAGGTAATACTCAATAACGTTATACGTCATTACATAATAGTATATAACGTTATACGTCTTTACGTAATAGTATATAACGTTATACGTTAGTATGTAATAGTATATAACTTTATACGTCATTACGTAATAGTATATAACGTTATACGTTATTACGTAATAGTATATAACGTTATACGTTATTACGTAATAGTATATAACGTTATACGTATTTACGTATTAGTATATAACGTTATACGTCATTACGTGACAGTATATAACGTTATACGTTAGTACGTAATAGTATATATCGTTATACGTCATTGCGTAATAGTATATTACGTTATACGTTAGTACGTAATAGTATATAACGTTATACGTCATCCGGTAATACTATATAACGTTATACGTTAGTACGTATTAGTATATAACGTTACACGTTATTACGTAATAGTATATAACGTTATACGATATTACGTATTAGTATATAACGTTACACGTTAGTACGTAGTAGTATATAACGTTATACGATATTACGTATTAGTATATAACGTTACACGTTATTACGTAATAGTATATAGCGTTATACGTCATTACGTATTAGTATATAAAGTTATACGTCATTACGTGACAGTATATAACGTTATACGTTAGTACGTAATAGTATATATCGTTATACGTCATTGCGTAATAGTATATAACGTTATACGTTAGTACGTAATAGTATATAACGTTATACGTCATCCGGTAATACTATATAACGTTATACGTTAGTACGTAATAGTATATAATGTTATACGTTGTTACGTATTAGTATATAACGTCATACGTTATTACGTAATAGTATATAATGTTATACGTTGTTACGTATTAGTATATAACGTTATACGTTATTACGTAATAGTATATAACGTTATACGTCATTACGTAATAGTATATAACGTTATACGTTAGTACGTAATAGTATATAACGTTATATGTTATTACGTATTAGTATATAACGTTATACGTTATTACGTATTAGTATATAACGTTATACGTTATTACGTATTAGTATATAACGTTATACGATATTACGTATTTGTATATAACGTTACACGTTATTACGTAATAGTATATAACGTTACACGTTACTACGTAATAGTATATAACGTTATACGTCATTACGTAATAGTATATAACGTTATACATTATTACGTAATAGTATGTAAAATTATACGTTATTACGTAATAGAATATAACGTTATACGTTAGTACGTAATAGGATATAACGTTATACGTTATAAGGTAATAGTATATAACGTTAAACGTTATTACGTAGTAGTATATAACGTTATACGTTATGACGTAAGAGTATATAACGTTATACGTCATTACGTCATAGTATATAACGATATACGTTATTACGTAATAGTTTATAACGTTATACGTTAGTAAGTAATAGCATATAACGTTATACGTTATAAGGTAATACTCAATAACGTTATACGTCATTACATAATAGTATATAACGTTATACGTCTTTACGTAATAGTATATAACGTTATACGTTAGTACGTAATAGTATATAACTTTATACGTCATTACGTAATAGTATATAACGTTATACGTTATTACGTAATAGTATATAACGTTGTTCGTTATTACGTAATAGCATATAACGTTATACGTTAGTACGTAATAGTATATAACATTATACGTTATTACGTATTAGTATATAACTTTATACGTTATTACGTATTAGTATATAACGTTATACGATATTACGTATTAGTATATAACGTTACACGTTAGTACGTAGTAGTATATAACGTTATACGTCATTACGTGACAGTATATAACGTTATACGTTAGTACGTAATAGTATATATCGTTATACGTCATTGCGTAATAGTATATAACGTTATACGTTAGTACGTAATAATATATAACGTTACACGTCATAAAGTAATAGTTTATAACGTTATTCGTTAGTACGTAATAGTATATAACGTTATACGTTAGTACGTAATAGTATATATCGTTATACGTCATTGGGTAATAATATATAACGTTATACGTTATTACATAATAGTATATAACGTTATACGATATTACGTATTAGTTTATAACGATACACGTTATTACGTAATAGTATATAACGTTATACGTCATCCGGTAATATTATATCACGTTACACGTTTGTACGTAATAGTATATAACGTTATACGTTATTACATAGTAGTATATAACGATATACGATATTACGTATTAGTATATAACGTTATACGATATTACGTATTAGTATATAACGTTAAACGATATTACGTAATAGTATATAGCGTTATACGTCATTACGTAATAGTATATAACGTTATACGTCATCCGGTAATACTATATCACGTTACACGTTTGTACGTAATAGTATATAACGTTATACGTTATTACATAGTAGTATATAACGATATACGATACTACGTATTAGTATATAACGTTATACGATATTACGTATTAGTATATAACGTTACACGTTATTACGTAATAGTATATAGCGTTATACGTCATTACGTATTAGTATATAACGTTATACGTTATTACGTAATAGTATATAACGTTATACGTTATAAGGTAATACTCAATAACGTTATACGTCATTACATAATAGTATATAACGTTATACGTCTTTACGTAATAGTATATAACGTTATACGTTAGTATGTAATAGTATATAACTTTATACGTCATTACGTAATAGTATATAACGTTATACGTTATTACGTAATAGTATATAACGTTATACGTTATTACGTAATAGTATATAACGTTATTCGTTATTACGTAATAGCATATAACGTTATACGTTAGTACGTAATAGTATATAACATTATACGTTATTACGTATTAGTATATAACGTTATACGTCATTGCGTAATTATATATAACGTTATACGTTAGTACGTATTAGTTTATAACGTTATACGTCATTACGTAATAGTATATAACGTTATACGTCATTGCGTAATATTATATAACGTTATACGTTATAAGGCAATACTACATAACGTTATACGTCATAAGGTAATACTATATAACGTTTTACGTTATTCCGTAATAGTATATAATGTTATACGTTATTACGTAATAGAATATAACGTTATACGTTAGTACGTAATAATATATAACGTTACACGTCATAAAGTAATAGTTTATAACGTTACACGTTATTACGTAATAGTATATAACGTTATACGTCATCCGGTAATACTATATAACGTTACACGTTATTACGTAATAGTATATAGCGTTATACGTCATTACGTATTAGTATATAACGTTACACGTTGTTACGTAATAGTATATAGCGTTATACGTCATTACGTATTAGTATATAACGTTATACGTTATTACGTAATAGTATATAACGTTATACGTTATTACATAGTAGTATATAACGTTATACGATATTACGTATTAGTTTATAACGTTACACGTTATTACGTACTAGTATATAACGTTACACGTTATTACGTAATAGTATATAACGTTACACGTTAGTACGTAATAGTATATAACGTTATACGTCATCCGGTAATACTATATAACGTTATACGTTATTACGTAATAGTATATACCGTTATACGTTAGTACGAAATAATATATAAGGTTACACGTCATAAAGTAATAGTTTATAACGTTATTCGTTAGTACGTAATAGTATATAACGTTATACGTTAGTACGTAATAGTATATATCGTTATACGTCATTGGGTAATAATATATAACGTTATACGTTCTTACGTAATAGTATATAACGTTATACGTCATCCGGTAATACTATATCACGTTACACGTTTGTACGTAATAGTATATAACGTTATACGTTATTACATAGTAGTATATAACGATATACGATACTACGTATTAGTATATAACGTTATACGATATTACGTATTAGTATATAACGTTACACGTTATTACGTAATAGTATATAGCGTTATACGTCATTACGTATTAGTATATAACGTTATACGTTATTACGTAATAGTATATAACGTTATACGTTATAAGGTAATACTCAATAACGTTATACGTCATTACATAATAGTATATAACGTTATACGTCTTTACGTAATAGTATATAACGTTATACGTTAGTATGTAATAGTATATAACTTTATACGTCATTACGTAATAGTATATAACGTTATACGTTATTACGTAATAGTATATAACGTTATACGTTATTACGTAATAGTATATAACGTTATACGATATTACGTATTAGTTTATAACGTTACACGTTATTACGTATTAGTATATAGCGTTATACGTCATTACATATTAGTATATAACGTTACACGTTATTACGTAATAGTATATAACGTTATACGTCATTACGTATTAGTATATAACGTTATACGTTATTACATAGTAGTATATAACGTTATACGATATTACGTATTAGTTTATAACGTTACACGTTATTACGTAATAGTATATAACGTTATACGTTATTACGTATTAATATATACCGTTATACGTTAGTACGTAATAGTATATAACGTTATACGTAATTACGTATTAGTATATAACGTTATACGTCATTACGTAATTATATATAACGTTATACGTTAGTACGTAATAGTATATAACGTTATAAGTCATTACGTATTAGTATATAACGTTATACGGCATTACGTAATAGTATATAACGTCATACCTTAGTATATAATAGTATATAACGTTATACGTTAGTACGTAATAGGATATAACGTTATACGTTATTACGTAATAGGATATAACGTTATACGTTATTACGTAATAGTATATAACGTTATACGTTATTACGTAATAGTATATAACGTTATACGTTATTACATAATAGTATGTAACGTTACACGTTATTACGTAATAGTATATAGCGTTATACGTCATTACGTATTAGTATATAACGTTATACGTTGGTACGTAATAGTATATAACGTTATACGATATTACGTATTAGTTTATAACGTTATACGATATGACGTATTAGTTTATAACGTTACACGTTATTACGTATTAGTATATAACGTTATACGTCATTACGTAATAGTATATAACGTTATACGTTAGTACCTAATAGTATATAACGTTATACGTTAGTACGTAATAGGATATAACGTTATACGTTAGTACGTAATAGTACATAACGTTATACGTTATTACGTAATAGTATATAACGTCATACGCTATTACGTAATAGTATATAACGTTATACGTTATTACGTAATAGTATATAATGTTATACGTTATTACGTAATAGCATATAACGTTATACGTTATTACGTAATAGTATATAACGTTATACGTCATTACGTAATAGTTTATAACGTTATACGTTAGTACGTAATAGGATATAACGTTATACGTTATAAGGTAATACTCAGTAACAATATACGTCATTACATAATATTATATAACGTTATACGGTATTACGTAATAGTATATAACGTTATACGTAATTGCGTAATAGTATATAACGTTATACGTTGGTACGTAATAGTATATAACGTTATACGTTAGTAAGTAATAGCATATAACGTTATACGTCTTTACGTAATAGTATATAACGTTATACGTTAGTACGTAATAGTATATAACTTTATACGTCATTACGTAATAGTATATAACGTTATACGTTATTACGTAATAGTATATAACGTTATTCGTTATTACGTAATAGCATATAACATTATACGTTAGTACGTAATAGTATATAACATTATACGTTATTACGTATTAGTATATAACGTTATACGTCATTACATAATTATATATAACGTTATACATTATTACGTATTAGTATATAACGTTATACGTCATTACGTAATAGTATATAACGTTATACGTCATTGTGTAATATTATATAACGTTATACGTTATAAGGCAATACTACATAACGTTATACGTCGTAAGGTAATACTATATAACGTTTTACGTTATTCCGTAATAGTATATAATGTAATACGTTATTACGTAATAGAATATAACGTTCTACGTTAGTACGTAATAATATATAACGTTACACGTCATATAGTAATAGTTTATAACGTTATTCGTTAGTACGTAATAGTATATAACGTTATACGTTAGTACGTAATAGTATATATCGTTATACGTCATTGGGTAATAATATATAACGTTATACGTTATTACATAACAGTATATAACGTTATACGATATTACGTATTAGTTTATAACGTTACACGTTATTACGTAATAGTATATATCGTTATACGTCATCCGGTAATCTATATCACGTTACACGTTTGTACGTAATAGTATATATCGTTATACGTTATTACATAGTAGTATATAACGATATACGATATTACGTATTAGTATATAACGTTATACGATATTACGTATTAGTATATAACGTTACACGTTATTACGTAATAGTATATGGCGTTATACGTCATTACTTATTAGTATATAACGTTACACGTTATTACGTAATAGTATATAACGTTACACGTTATTACGTAATAGTATATAACGTTATACGTCATTACGTAATAGTATATAACGTTATACGTCATCCGGTAATACTATATAACGTTATACGTCATCCGGTAATACTATATAACGTTATACGTTAGTACGTAATAGTATATAAAGTTATACGTTATTACGTATTAGTATATAACGATATACGTCATTACGTAATAGTATATAACGTTATACGTTAGTACGTAATAGTATATAACATTATACGTTATTACGTATTAGTATATAACGTTATACGTCATTACGTAATAGTATATAACGTTATGCGTTAGTACGTAGTAGTATATAACGTTATACGTTATTACGTATTAGTATATACCGTTATACGTTATTACGTATTAGTATATAACGTTATACGTTATTACGTATTAGTATATAACGTTATACGTTGTTACGTATTAGTATATAACGTCATACGTTATTACGTAATAGTATATAATGTTATACGTTGTTACGTATTAGTATATAACGTTATACGTTATTACGTAATAGTATATAACGTTATACGTCATTACGTAATAGTATATAACGTTATACGTTAGTACGTAATAGTATATAACGTTACACGTTATTACGTATTAGTATATAACGTTACACGTTATTACGTAATAGTATATAACGTTACACGTTAGTACGTAATAGTATATAACGTTATACGTTAGTAAGTAATAGCATATAACGTTATACGTCTTTACGTAATAGTATATAACGTTATACGTTAGTACGTAATAGTATATAACTTTATACGTCATTACGTAATAGTATATAACGTTATACGTTATTACGTAATAGTATATAACGTTATTCGTTATTACGTAATAGCATATAACATTATACGTTAGTACGTAATAGTATATAACATTATACGTTATTACGTATTAGTATATAACGTTATACGTCATTACGTAATTATATATAACGTTATACATTATTACGTATTAGTATATAACGTTATACGTCATTACGTAATAGTATATAACGTTATACGTCATTGTGTAATATTATATAACGTTATACGTTATAAGGCAATACTACATAACGTTATACGTCGTAAGGTAATACTATATAACGTTTTACGTTATTCCGTAATAGTATATAATGTAATACGTTATTACGTAATAGAATATAACGTTCTACGTTAGTACGTAATAATATATAACGTTACACGTCATATAGTAATAGTTTATAACGTTATTCGTTAGTACGTAATAGTATATAACGTTATACGTCATCCGGTAATACTATATAACGTTATACGTCATCCGGTAATACTATATAACGTTATACGTTAGTACGTAATAGTATATAAAGTTATACGTTATTACGTATTAGTATATAACGATATACGTCATTACGTAATAGTATATAACGTTATACGTTAGTACGTAATAGTATATAACATTATACGTTATTACGTATTAGTATATAACGTTATACGTCATTACGTAATAGTATATAACGTTATGCGTTAGTACGTAATAGTATATAACGTTATACGTTATTACGTATTAGTATATACCGTTATACGTTATTACGTATTAGTATATAACGTTATACGTTATTACGTATTAGTATATAACGTTATACGATATTACGTATTAGTATATAACGTTACACGTTATTACGTAATAGTATATAACGTTACACGTTATTACGTAATAGTATATAGCGTTATACGTCATTACGTATTAGTATATAACGTTATACGTCATTACGTGACAGTATATAACGTTATACGTTAGTACGTAATAGTATATATCGTTATACGTCATTGCGTAATAGTATATAACGTTATACGTTAGTACGTAATAGTATATAACGTTATACGTTATTACGTATTAGTATATATCGTTATACGTTATTACGTATTAGTATATAACGTTATACGTTAGTACGTAATAGTATATAACGTTATACGTTGTTACGTATTAGTATATAACGTCATACGTTATTACGTAATAGTATATAATGTTATACGTTGTTACGTATTAGTATATAACGTTATACGTTATTACGTAATAGTATATAACGCTATACGTCATTACGTAATAGTATATAACGTTATACGTTAGTACGTAATAGTATATAACGTTACACGTTATTACGTATTAGTATATAACGTTACACGTTATTACGTAATAGTATTTAACGTTACACGTTAGTACGTAATAGTATATAACGTTATACGTCATCCGGTAATACTATATAACGTTACACGTTAGTACGTAATAGTATATAACGTTATACGTCATTACGTATTAGTATATAACGTTATACGTTATTACGTAATAGTATATAACGTTATACGTTATTACGTAATAGTATATAACGTTATACGTTATTACATAATAGTATATAACGTTACACGTTATTACGTAATAGTGTATAGCGTTACACGTTGTTACGTAATAGTATATAACGTTACACGTTGTTACGTAATAGTATATAACGTTATACGTCGTTACGTATTAGTATATAAAGTTATACGTTATTACGTAATAGTATATAACGTTATACGTTATTACGTAATAGTATATAACGTTATACGATATTACGTATTAGTTTATAACGTTACACGTTATTACGTATTAGTATATAGCGTTATACGTCATTGCGTAATAGTATATAACGTTATTCGTTATTACGTAATAGCATATAACGTTATACGTTAGTACGTAATAGTATATAACGTTATACGTTAGTACGTAATAGTATATAACGTTATACGTCGTTACGTATTAGTATATAGCGTTATACGTTATTACGTAATAGTATATAACGTTATACGTTATTACGTAATAGTATATAACGTTATACGATATTACGTATTAGTTTATAACGTTACACGTTATTACGTATTAGTATATAGCGTTATACGTCATTACATATTAGTATATAACGTTACACGTTATTACGTAATAGTATATAACGTTATACGTTATTACGTAATAGTATATAACGTTATACGTCATTACGTAATAGTATATAACGTTATACGTCATCCGGTAATACTATATAACGTTATACGTCATCCGGTAATACTATATAACGTTATACGTTAGTACGTAATAGTATATAAAGTTATACGTTATTACGTATTAGTATATAACGATATACGTCATTACGTAATAGTATATAACGTTATACGTTAGTACGTAATAGTATATAACATTATACGTTATTACGTATTAGTATATAACGTTATACGTCATTACGTAATAGTATATAACGTTATGCGTTAGTACGTAATAGTATATAACGTTATACGTTATTACGTATTAGTATATACCGTTATACGTTATTACGTATTAGTATATAACGTTATACGTTATTACGTATTAGTATATAACGTTATACGATATTACGTATTAGTATATAACGTTACACGTTATTACGTAATAGTATATAACGTTACACGTTATTACGTAATAGTATATAGAGTTATACGTCATTACGTATTAGTATATAACGTTATACGTCATTACGTGACAGTATATAACGTTATACGTTAGTACGTAATAGTATATATCGTTATACGTCATTGCGTAATAGTATATAACGTTATACGTTAGTACGTAATAGTATATAACGTTATACGTTGTTACGTATTAGTATATAACGTCATACGTTATTACGTAATAGTATATAATGTTATACGTTGTTACGTATTAGTATATAACGTTATACGTTATTACGTAATAGTATATAACGTTATACGTCATTACGTAATAGTATATAACGTTATACGTTAGTACGTAATAGTATATAACGTTACACGTTATTACGTATTAGTATATAACGTTACACGTTATTACGTAATAGTATATAACGTTACACGTTAGTACGTAATAGTATATAACGTTATACGTCATCCGGTAATACTATATAACGTTACACGTTAGTACGTAATAGTATATAACGTTATACGTCATTACGTATTAGTATATAACGTTATACGTTATTACGTAATAGTATATAACGTTATACGTTATTACGTAATAGTATATAACGTTATACGTTATTACATAATAGTATATAACGTTACACGTTATTACGTAATAGTGTATAGCGTTATACGTCATTACGTATTAGTATATAACGTTACACGTTGTTACGTAATAGTATATAACGTTATACGTCGTTACGTATTAGTATATAAAGTTATACGTTATTACGTAATAGTATATAACGTTATACGTTATTACGTAATAGTATATAACGTTATACGATATTACGTATTAGTTTATAACGTTACACGTTATTACGTATTAGTATATAGCGTTATACGTCATTGCGTAATAGTATATAACGTTATTCGTTATTACGTAATAGCATATAACGTTATACGTTAGTACGTAATAGTATATAACGTTATACGTTAGTACGTAATAGTATATATCGTTATACGTCATTGGGTAATAATATATAACGTTATACGTTATTACATAATAGTATATAACGTTATACGATATTACGTATTAGTTTATACCGTTATACGTTATTACGTATTAGTATATAACGTTATACGTTATTACGTATTAGTATATAACGTTATACGATATTACGTATTAGTATATAACGTTACACGTTATTACGTAATAGTATATAACGTTACACGTTATTACGTAATAGTATATAGCGTTATACGTTATTACGTATTAGTATATAACGTTATACGTTAGTACGTAATAGTATATAACGTTACACGTTATTACGTATTAGTATATAACGTTACACGTTATTACGTAATAGTATTTAACGTTACACGTTAGTACGTAATAGTATATAACGTTATACGTCATCCGGTAATACTATATAACGTTACACGTTAGTACGTAATAGTATATAACGTTATACGTCATTACGTATTAGTATATAACGTTATACGTTATTACGTAATAGTATATAACGTTATACGTTATTACGTAATAGTATATAACGTTATACGTTATTACATAATAGTATATAACGTTACACGTTATTACGTAATAGTGTATAGCGTTATACGTCATTACGTATTAGTATATAACGTTACACGTTGTTACGTAATAGTATATAACGTTATACGTCGTTACGTATTAGTATATAAAGTTATACGTTATTACGTAATAGTATATAACGTTATACGTTATTACGTAATAGTATATAACGTTATACGATATTACGTATTAGTTTATAACGTTACACGTTATTACGTATTAGTATATAGCGTTATACGTCATTGCGTAATAGTATATAACGTTATTCGTTATTACGTAATAGCATATAACGTTATACGTTAGTACGTAATAGTATATAACGTTATACGTTAGTACGTAATAGTATATAACGTTATACGTCGTTACGTATTAGTATATAGCGTTATACGTTATTACGTAATAGTATATAACGTTATACGTTATTACGTAATAGTATATAACGTTATACGATATTACGTATTAGTTTATAACGTTACACGTTATTACGTATTAGTATATAGCGTTATACGTCATTACATATTAGTATATAACGTTACACGTTATTACGTAATAGTATATAACGTTATACGTTATTACGTAATAGTATATAACGTTATACGTCATTACGTAATAGTATATAACGTTATACGTCATCCGGTAATACTATATAACGTTATACGTCATCCGGTAATACTATATAACGTTATACGTTAGTACGTAATAGTATATAAAGTTATACGTTATTACGTAATAGTATATAACGTTATGCGTTAGTACGTAATAGTATATAACGTTATACGTTATTACGTATTAGTATATACCGTTATACGTTATTACGTATTAGTATATAACGTTATACGTTATTACGTATTAGTATATAACGTTATACGATATTACGTATTAGTATATAACGTTACACGTTATTACGTAATAGTATATAACGTTACACGTTATTACGTAATAGTATATAGAGTTATACGTCATTACGTATTAGTATATAACGTTATACGTCATTACGTGACAGTATATAACGTTATACGTTAGTACGTAATAGTATATATCGTTATACGTCATTGCGTAATAGTATATAACGTTATACGTTAGTACGTAATAGTATATAACGTTATACGTTGTTACGTATTAGTATATAACGTCATACGTTATTACGTAATAGTATATAATGTTATACGTTGTTACGTATTAGTATATAACGTTATACGTTATTACGTAATAGTATATAACGTTATACGTCATTACGTAATAGTATATAACGTTATACGTTAGTACGTAATAGTATATAACGTTACACGTTATTACGTATTAGTATATAACGTTACACGTTATTACGTAATAGTATTTAACGTTACACGTTAGTACGTAATAGTATATAACGTTATACGTCATCCGGTAATACTATATAACGTTACACGTTAGTACGTAATAGTATATAACGTTATACGTCATTACGTATTAGTATATAACGTTATACGTTATTACGTAATAGTATATAACGTTATACGTTATTACGTAATAGTATATAACGTTATACGTTATTACATAATAGTATATAACGTTACACGTTGTTACGTAATAGTATATAACGTTATACGTCGTTACGTATTAGTATATAAAGTTATACGTTAGTACGTAATAGTATATAACGTTATACGTCATTACGTATTAGTATATAACGTTATACGTTATTACGTAATAGTATATAACGTTATACGTTATTACGTAATAGTATATAACGTTATACGTTATTACATAATAGTATATAACGTTACACGTTGTTACGTAATAGTATATAACGTTATACGTCGTTACGTATTAGTATATAAAGTTATACGTTATTACGTAATAGTATATAACGTTATACGTTATTACGTAATAGTATATAACGTTATACGATATTACGTATTAGTTTATAACGTTACACGTTATTACGTATTAGTATATAGCGTTATACGTCATTGCGTAATAGTATATAACGTTATTCGTTATTACGTAATAGCATATAACGTTATACGTTAGTACGTAATAGTATATAACGTTATACGTTAGTACGTAATAGTATATATCGTTATACGTCATTGGGTAATAATATATAACGTTATACGTTATTACATAATAGTATATAACGTTATACGATATTACGTATTAGTTTATACCGTTATACGTTATTACGTATTAGTATATAACGTTATACGTTATTACGTATTAGTATATAACGTTATACGATATTACGTATTAGTATATAACGTTACACGTTATTACGTAATAGTATATAACGTTACACGTTATTACGTAATAGTATATAGCGTTATACGTCATTACGTATTAGTATATAACGTTATACGTCATTACGTGACAGTATATAACGTTATACGTTAGTACGTAATAGTATATATCGTTATACGTCATTGCGTAATAGTATATAACGTTATACGTTAGTACGTAATAGTATATAACGTTATACGTTATTACGTATTAGTATATATCGTTATACGTTATTACGTATTAGTATATAACGTTATACGTTAGTACGTAATAGTATATAACGTTATACGTTGTTACGTATTAGTATATAACGTCATACGTTATTACGTAATAGTATATAATGTTATACGTTGTTACGTATTAGTATATAACGTTATACGTTATTACGTAATAGTATATAACGTTATACGTCATTACGTAATAGTATATAACGTTATACGTTAGTACGTAATAGTATATAACGTTACACGTTATTACGTATTAGTATATAACGTTACACGTTATTACGTAATAGTATATAACGTTACACGTTAGTACGTAATAGTATATAACGTTATACGTCATCTGGTAATACTATATAACGTTACACGTTAGTACGTAATAGTATATAACGTTATACGTCATTACGTATTAGTATATAACGTTATACGTTATTACGTAATAGTATATAACGTTATACGTTATTACGTAATAGTATATAACGTTATACGTTATTACATAATAGTATATAACGTTACACGTTATTACGTAATAGTGTATAGCGTTATACGTCATTACGTATTAGTATATAACGTTACACGTTGTTACGTAATAGTATATAACGTTATACGTCGTTACGTATTAGTATATAAAGTTATACGTTATTACGTAATAGTATATAACGTTATACGTTATTACGTAATAGTATATAACGTTATACGATATTACGTATTAGTTTATAACGTTACACGTTATTACGTATTAGTATATAGCGTTATACGTCATTGCGTAATAGTATATAACGTTATTCGTTATTACGTAATAGCATATAACGTTATACGTTAGTACGTAATAGTATATAACGTTATACGTTAGTACGTAATAGTATATATCGTTATACGTCATTGGGTAATAATATATAACGTTATACGTTATTACATAATAGTATATAACGTTATACGATATTACGTATTAGTTTATAACGTTACACGTTATTACGTAATAGTATATAACGTTATACGTCATCCGGTAATATTATATCACGTTACACGTTTGTACGTAATAGTATATAACGTTATACGTTATTACATAGTAGTATATAACGATATACGATATTACGTATTAGTATATAACGTTATACGATATTACGTATTAGTATATAACGTTATACGATATTACGTAATAGTATATAGCGTTATACGTCATTACGTAATAGTATATAACGTTATACGTCATTACGTAATAGTATATAACGTTATACGTTATTACGTAATAGTATATAACGTTATACGCTATTACATAGTAGTATATAACGTTATACGATATTACGTATTAGTTTATAACGTTACACGTTATTACGTATTAGTATATAACGTTACACGTTATTACGTAATAGTATATAACGTTACACGTTAGTACGTAATAGTATATATCGTTATACGTCATCCGGTAATACTATATAACGTTATACGTTATTACGTAATAGTATATAACGTTATACGTTAGTACGAAATAATATATAAGGTTACACGTCATAAAGTAATAGTTTATAACGTTATTCGTTAGTACGTAATAGTATATAACGTTATACGTTAGTACGTAATAGTATATATCGTTATACGTCATTGGGTAATAATATATAACGTTATACCTTCTTACGTAATAGTATATAACGTTATACGTCATCCGGTAATACTATATCACGTTACACGTCTGTACGTAATAGTATATAACGTTATACGTTATTACGTATTAGTATATAACGATATACGTCATTACGTAATAGTATATAACGTTATACGATATTACGTATTAGTATATAACATTATACGTTATTACGTATTAGTATATAACGTTATACGTCATTACGTAATAGTATATAACGTTATGCGTTAGTACGTAATAGTATATAACGTTATACGTTATTACGTAATAGTATATAACGTTATACGTCATTACGTATTAGTATATAACGTTATACGTTATTACATAGTAGTATATAACGTTATACGATATTACGTATTAGTTTATAACGTTACACGTTATTACGTATTAATATATACCGTTATACGTTAGTACGTAATAGTATATAACGTTATACGTAATTACGTATTAGTATATAACGTTATACGTCATTACGTAATTATATATAACGTCATACGTTAGTACGTAATAGTATATATCGTTATACGTCATTACGTAATAGTATATAACGTTATACGTTATTACGTAATAGTATATAACGTTATACGTTATTACATAATAGTATGTAACGTTACACGTTATTACGTAATAGTATATAGCGTTATACGTCATTACGTATTAGTATATAACGTTATACGTTGGTACGTAATAGTATATAACGTTATACGATATTACGTATTAGTTTATAACGTTATACGATATGACGTATTAGTTTATAACGTTACACGTTATTACGTATTAGTATATAACGTTATACGTCATTACGTAATAGTATATAACGTTATACGTTAGTACCTAATAGTATATAACGTTATACGTTAGTACGTAATAGGATATAACGTTATACGTTAGTACGTAATAGTACATAACGTTATACGTTATTACGTAATAGTATATAACGTCATACGCTATTACATAATAGTATATAACGTTATACGTTATTACGTAATAGTATATAACGTTATACGTTATTACGTAATAGCATATAACGTTATACGTTATTACGTAATAGTATATAACGTTATACGTCATTACGTAATAGTTTATAACGTTATACGTTAGTACGTAATAGGATATAACGTTATACGTTATAAGGTAATACTCAGTAACAATATACGTCATTACATAATATTATATAACGTTATACGGTATTACGTAATAGTATATAACGTTATACGTCATTGCGTAATAGTATATAACGTTATACGTTGGTACGTAATAGTATATAACGTTATACGTTAGTAAGTAATAGCATATAACGTTATACGTCTTTACGTAATAGTATATAACGTTATACGTTAGTACGTAATAGTGTATAACTTTATACGTCATTACGTAATAGTATATAACGTTATACGTTATTACGTAATAGTATATAACGTTATTCGTTATTACGTAATAGCATATAACATTATACGTTAGTACGTTATAGTATATAACATTATACGTTATTACGTATTAGTATATAACGTTATACGTCATTACGTAATTATATATAACGTTATACATTATTACGTATTAGTATATAACGTTATACGTCATTACGTAATAGTATATAACGTTATACGTCATTGTGTAATATTATATAACGTTATACGTTATAAGGCAATACTACATAACGTTATACGTCGTAAGGTAATACTATATAACGTTTTACGTTATTCCGTAATAGTATATAATGTAATACGTTATTACGTAATAGAATATAACGTTCTACGTTAGTACGTAATAATATATAACGTTACACGTCATATAGTAATAGTTTATAACGTTATTCGTTAGTACGTAATAGTATATAACGTTATACGTCATCCGGTAATACTATATAACGTTATACGTCATCCGGTAATACTATATAACGTTATACGTTAGTACGTAATAGTATATAAAGTTATACGTTATTACGTATTAGTATATAACGATATACGTCATTACGTAATAGTATATAACGTTATACGTTAGTACGTAATAGTATATAACATTATACGTTATTACGTATTAGTATATAACGTTATACGTCATTACGTAATAGTATATAACGTTATGCGTTAGTACGTAATAGTATATAACGTTATACGTTATTACGTATTAGTATATACCGTTATACGTTATTACGTATTAGTATATAACGTTATACGTTATTACGTATTAGTATATAACGTTATACGATATTACGTATTAGTATATAACGTTACACGTTATTACGTAATAGTATATAACGTTACACGTTATTACGTAATAGTATATAGCGTTATACGTCATTACGTATTAGTATATAACGTTATACGTCATTACGTGACAGTATATAACGTTATACGTTAGTACGTAATAGTATATATCGTTATACGTCATTGCGTAATAGTATATAACGTTATACGTTAGTACGTAATAGTATATAACGTTATACGTTATTACGTATTAGTATATATCGTCATACGTTATTACGTATTAGTATATAACGTTATACGTTAGTACGTAATAGTATATAACGTTATACGTTGTTACGTATTAGTATATAACGTCATACGTTATTACGTAATAGTATATAATGTCATACGTTGTTACGTATTAGTATATAACGTTATACGTTATTACGTAATAGTATATAACGTTATACGTCATTACGTAATAGTATATAACGTTATACGTTAGTACGTAATAGTATATAACGTTACACGTTATTACGTATTAGTATATAACGTTACACGTTATTACGTAATAGTATATAACGTTACACGTTAGTACGTAATAGTATATAACGTTATACGTCATCCGGTAATACTATATAACGTTACACGTTAGTACGTAATAGTATATAACGTTATACGTCATTACGTATTAGTATATAACGTTATACGTTATTACGTAATAGTATATAACGTTATACGTTATTACGTAATAGTATATAACGTTATACGTTATTACATAATAGTATATAACGTTACACGTTATTACGTAATAGTGTATAGCGTTATACGTCATTACGTATTAGTATATAACGTTACACGTTGTTACGTAATAGTATATAACGTTATACGTCGTTACGTATTAGTATATAAAGTTATACGTTATTACGTAATAGTATATAACGTTATACGTTATTACGTAATAGTATATAACGTTATACGATATTACGTATTAGTTTATAACGTTACACGTTATTACGTATTAGTATATAGCGTTATACGTCATTGCGTAATAGTATATAACGTTATACGTTAGTACGTAATAGTATATAACGTTATACGTCATCCGGTAATACTATATAACGCTATACGTTAGTACGTATTAGTATATAACGTTACACGTTATTACGTAATAGTATATAACGTTATACGATATTACGTATTAGTATATAACGTTACACGTTAGTACGTAGTAGTATATAACGTTATACGATATTACGTATTAGTATATAACGTTACACGTTATTACGTAATAGTATATAGCGTTATACGTCATTACGTATTAGTATATAAAGTTATACGTCATTACGTGACAGTATATAACGTTATACGTTAGTACGTAATAGTATATAAAATTATACGTTATTACGTAATAGAATATAACGTTATACGTTAGTACGTAATAGGATATAACGTTATACGTTATAAGGTAATAGTATATAACGTTAAACGTTATTACGTAGTATTATATAACGTTATACGTTATGACGTAAGAGTATATAACGTTATACGTCATTACGTCATAGTATATAACGATATACGTTATTACGTAATAGTTTATAACGTTATACGTTAGTAAGTAATAGCATATAACGTTATACGTTATAAGGTAATACTCAATAACGTTATACGTCATTACATAATAGTATATAACGTTATACGTCTTTACGTAATAGTATATAACGTTATACGTTAGTACGTAATAGTATATAACTTTATACGTCATTACGTAATAGTATATAACGTTATACGTTATTACGTAATAGTATATATCGTTATTCGTTATTACGTAATAGCATATAACGTTATACGTTAGTACGTAATAGTATATAACATTATACGTTATTACGTATTAGTATATAACGTTATACGTTATTACGTATTAGTATATAACTTTATACGATATTACGTATTAGTATATCACGTTACACGTTAGTACGTAGTAGTATATAACGTTATACGTCATTACGTGACAGTATATAACGTTATACGTTAGTACGTAATAGTATATATCGTTATACGTCATTGCGTAATAGTATATAACGTTATACGTTAGTACGTAATAATATATAACGTTACACGTCATAAAGTAATAGTTTATAACGTTATTCGTTAGTACGTAATAGTATATAACGTTATACGTTAGTACGTAATAGTATATATCGTTATACGTCATTGGGTAATAATATATAACGTTATACGTTATTACATAATAGTATATAACGTTATACGATATTACGTTTTAGTTTATAACGTTACACGTTATTACGTAATAGTATATAACGTTATACGTCATCCGGTAATATTATATCACGTTACACGTTTGTACGTAATAGTATATAACGTTATACGTTATTACATAGTAGTATATAACGATATACGATATTACGTATTAGTATATAACGTTATACGATATTACGTATTAGTATATAACGTTATACGATATTACGTAATAGTATATAGCGTTATACGTCATTACGTAATAGTATATAACGTTATACGTCATTACGTAATAGTATATAACGTTATACGTTATTACGTAATAGTATATAACGTTATACGTTATTACATAGTAGTATATAACGTTATACGATATTACGTATTAGTTTATAACGTTACACGTTATTACGTATTAGTATATAACGTTACACGTTATTACGTAATAGTATATAACGTTACACGTTAGTACGTAATAGTATATAACGTTATACGTCATCCGGTAATACTATATAACGTTATACGTTATTACGTAATAGTATATAACGTTATACGTTAGTACGAAATAATATATAACGTTACACGTCATAAAGTAATAGTTTATAACGTTATTCGTTAGTACGTAATAGTATATAACGTTATACGTTAGTACGTAATAGTATATATCGTTATACGTCATTGGGTAATAATATATAACGTTATACGTTATTACGTAATAGTATATAACGTTATACGTCATCCGGTAATACTATATCACGTTACACGTTTGTACGTAATAGTATATAACGTTATACGTTATTTCATAGTAGTATATAACGATATACGATACTACGTATTAGTATATAACGTTATACGATATTACGTATTAGTATATAACGTTACACGTTATTACGTATTAGTATATAACGTTATACGTTATTACGTAATAGTATATAACGTTATACGTTATAAGGTAATACTCAATAACCTTATACGTCATTACATAATAGTATATAACGTTATACGTCTTTACGTAATAGTATATAACGTTATACGTTAGTATGTAATAGTATATAACTTTATACGTCATTACGTAATAGTATGTAACGTTATACGTTATTACGTAATAGTATATAACGTTATACGTTATTACGTAATAGTATATAACGTTATTCGTTATTACGAAATAGCATATAACGTTACACGTTGTTACGTAATAGTATATAACGTTATACGATATTACGTATTAGTATATAACGTTACACGTTAGTACGTAGTAGTATATAACGTTATACGATATTACGTATTAGTATATAACGTTACACGTTATTACGTAATAGTATATAGCGTTATACGTCATTACGTATTAGTATATAAAGTTATACGTCATTACGTGACAGTATATAACGTTATACGTTAGTACGTAATAGTATATAAAATTATACGTTATTACGTAATAGAATATAACGTTATACGTTAGTACGTAATAGGATATAACGTTATACGTTATAAGGTAATAGTATATAACGTTAAACGTTATTACGTAGTAGTATATAACGTTATACGTTATGACGTAAGAGTATATAACGTTATACGTTAGTACGTAATAGTATATAACATTATACGTTATTACGTATTAGTATATAACGTTATACGTCATTACGTAATAGTATATAACGTTATGCGTTAGTACGTAATAGTATATAACGTTATACGTTATTACGTATTAGTATATACCGTTATACGTTATTACGTATTAGTATATAACGTTATACGTTATTACGTATTAGTATATAGCGTTATACGTCATTACGTATTAGTATATAACGTTATACGTCATTACGTAATAGTATATAACGTTATACATTATTACGTAATAGTATATAAAATTATACGTTATTACGTAATAGAATATAACGTTATACGTTAGTACGTAATAGGATATAACGTTATACGTTATAAGGTAATAGTATATAACGTTATACGTTAGTACGTAATCGTATATATCGTTATACGTCATTGGGTAATAATATATAACGTTATACGTTATTACATAATAGTATATAACGTTATACGATATTACGTTTTAGTTTATAACGTTACACGTTATTACGTAATAGTATATAACGTTATACGTCATCCGGTAATATTATATCACGTTAAACGTTTGTACGTAATAGTATATAACGTTATACGTTATTACATAGTAGTATATAACTATATACGATATTACGTATTAGTATATAACGTTATACGATATTACGTATTAGTATATAACGTTATACGATATTACGTAATAGTATATAGCGTTATACGTCATTACGTAATAGTATATAACGTTATACGTCATCCGGTAATACTATATAACGTTATACGTTATTACGTAATAGTATATAACGTTATACGTTAGTACGAAATACTATATAACGTTACACGTCATAAAGTAATAGTTTATAACGTTATTCGTTAGTACGTAATAGTATATAACGTTATACGTTAGTACGTAATAGTATATATCGTTATACGTCATTGGGTAATAATATATAACGTTATACGTTATTACGTAATAGTATATAACGTTATACGTCATCCGGTAATACTATATCACGTTACACGTTTGTACGTAATAGTATATAACGTTATACGTTATTACGTAGTAGTATATAACGATATACGATACTACGTATTAGTATATAACGTTATACGATATTACGTATTAGTATATAACGTTACACGTTATTACGTAATAGTATATAGCGTTATACGTCATTACGTATTAGTATATAACGTTATACGTTATTACGTAATAGTATATAACGTTATACGTTATAAGGTAATACTCAATAACGTTATACGTCATTACATAATAGTATATAACGTTATACGTCTTTACGTAATAGTATATAACGTTATACGTTAGTATGTAATAGTATATAACTTTATACGTCATTACGTAATAGTATGTAACGTTATACGTTATTACGTAATAGTATATAACGTTATACGTTATTACGTAATAGTATATAACGTTATTCGTTATTACGTAATAGCATATAACGTTATACGTTAGTACGTAATAGTATATACCATTATACGTTAGTACGTAATAGTATATAA
Organism: Bombus pascuorum; assembly: GCF_905332965.1. Taxonomy (NCBI): domain Eukaryota; kingdom Metazoa; phylum Arthropoda; class Insecta; order Hymenoptera; family Apidae; genus Bombus; species Bombus pascuorum. Next base: position 10,104,963 of record NC_083488.1, read on the forward strand.
CATTATACGTTATTACGTATTAGTATATAACGTTATACGTCATTACGTAATTATATATAACGTTATACATTATTACGTATTAGTATATAACGTTATACGTCATTACGTAATAGTATATAACGTTATACGTCATTGTGTAATATTATATAACGTTATACGTTATAAGGCAATACTACATAACGTTATACGTCGTAAGGTAATACTATATAACGTTTTACGTTATTCCGTAATAGTATATAATGTAATACGTTATTACGTAATAGAATATAACGTTCTACGTTAGTACGTAATAATATATAACGTTACACGTCATATAGTAATAGTTTATAACGTTATTCGTTAGTACGTAATAGTATATAACGTTATACGTTAGTACGTAATAGTATATATCGTTATACGTCATTGGGTAATAATATATAACGTTATACGTTATTACATAACAGTATATAACCTTATACGATATTACGTATTAGTTTATAACGTTACACGTTATTACGTAATAGTATATATCGTTATACGTCATCCGGTAATACTATATCACGTTACACGTTTGTACGTAATAGTATATAACGTTATACGTTATTACATAGTAGTATATAACGATATACGATATTACGTATTAGTATATAACGTTATACGATATTACGTATTAGTATATAACGTTACACGTTATTACGTAATAGTATATAGCGTTATACGTCATTACTTATTAGTATATAACGTCATACGTTATTACGTAATAGTATATAACGTTATACGTTATTACGTAATAGTATATAACGTTATACGTTATTACATAACAGTATATAACCTTATACGATATTACGTATTAGTTTATAACGTTACACGTTATTACGTATTAGTATATAACGTTACACGTTATTACGTAATAGTATATAACGCTACACGTTAGTACGTAATAGTATATAACGTTATACGTCATCCGGTAATACTATATAAAGTTACACGTTAGTACGTAATAGTATATAACGTTATACGTCATTTCGTATTAGTATATAACGTTATACGTTATTACGTAATAGTATATAACGTTATACGTTATTACGTAATAGTATATAACGTTATACGTTATTACATAATAGTATATAACGTTACACGTTATTACGTAATAGTGTATAGCGTTATACGTCATTACGTATTAGTATATAACGTTACACGTTGTTACATAATAGTATATAACGTTATACGTCGTTACGTATTAGTATATAACGTTATACGTTATTACGTAATAGTATATAACGTTATACGTTATTACGTAATAGTATATAACGTTATACGATATTACGTATTAGTTTATAACGTTACACGTTATTACGTATTAGTATATAGCGTTATACGTCATTACGTATTAGTATATAACGTTACACGTTATTACATAATAGTATATAACGTTATACGTAATTACGTATTAGTATATAACGTTATACGTCATTACGTAATTATATATAACGTTATACGTTAGTACGTAATAGTATATAACGTTATAAGTCATTACGTATTAGTATATAACGTTATGCGTCATTACGTTATAGTATATAACGTCATACGTTAGTACCTAATAGTATATAACGTTATACGTTAGTACGTAATAGGATATAACGTTATACGTTATTACGTAATAGTATATAACGTTATACGTTATTACGTAATAGTATATAATGTTATACGTTATTACATAATAGTATATAACGTTACACGTTATTACGTAATAGTATATAGCGTTATACGTCATTACGTATTAGTATATAACGTTATACGTTTGTACGTAATAGTATATAACGTTATACGTCATTACGTAATAGTATATAACGTTATACGTTAGTACGTAATAGGATATAACGTTATACGTTATTACGTAATAGTATATAACGTTATACGTTATTACGTAATAGTATATAACGTTATACGTCATTACGTAATAGTATATAACGTTATACGTCATCCGGTAATACTATATAACGTTATACGTCATCCGGTAATACTATATAACGTTATACGTTAGTACGTAATAGGATATAACGTTATACGTTATTACGTAATAGTATATAACGTTATACGTTATTACGTAATAGTATATAACGTTATACTTTATTACATAATAGTATATAACGTTACACGTTATTACGTAATAGTATATAGCGTTATACGTCATTACGTATTAGTATATAACGTTATACGTTGGTACGTAATAGTATATAACGTTATACGTCATTACGTAATAGTATATAACGTTATACGTTAGTACGTAATAGGATATAACGTTATGCGTTAGTACGTAATAGTATATAACGTTATACGTTATTACGTATTAGTATATATCGTTATACGTTATTACGTATTAGTATATAACGTTATACGTTATTACGTAATAGTATATAACGTTATACGTTATTACTTAATAGTATATAACGTTATACGTCATTACGTAATAGTATATAACGTTATACGTCATCCGGTAATACTATATAACGTTATACGTCATCCGGTAATACTATATAACGTTATACGTTAGTACGTAATAGTATATAAAGTTATACGTTATTACCTATTAGTATATAACGATATACGTCATTACGTAACAGTATATAACGTTATACGTTAGTACGTAATAGTATATAACATTATACGTTATTACGTATTAGTATATAACGTTATACGTCATTACGTAATAGTATATAACGTTATGCGTTAGTACGTAATAGTATATAACGTTATACGTTATTACGTATTAGTACATATCGTTATACGTTATTACGTATTAGTATATAACGTTATACGTTATTACGTATTAGTATATAACGTTATACGATATTACGTATTAGTATATAACGTTACACGTTATTACGTAATAGTATATAACGTTACACGTTATTACGTAATAGTATATAGCGTTATACGTCATTACGTATTAGTATATAACGTTATACGTCATTACGTGACAGTATATAACGTTATACGTTAGTACGTAATAGTATATATCGTTATACGTCATTGCGTAATAGTATATAACGTTATACGTTAGTACGTAATAGTATATAACGTTATACGTTATTACGTATTAGTATATATCGTTATACGTTATTACGTATTAGTATATAACGTTATACGTTAGTACGTAATAGTATATAACGTTATACGTTGTTACGTATTAGTATATAACGTCATACGTTATTACGTAATAGTATATAATGTTATACGTTGTTACGTATTAGTATATAACGTTATACGTTATTAAGTATTAGTATATAACGTTGTACGTTATTAATTATTAGTATATAACGTTATTACGTAATAGTATATAACGTTATACGTCATTACGTAATAGTTTATAACGTTATACGTTAGTACGTAATAGGATATAACGTTATACGTTATAAGGTAATACTCAGTAACAATATACGTCATTACATAATATTATATAACGTTATACGGTATTACGTAATAGTATATAACGTTATACGTCATTGCGTAATAGTATATAACGTTATACGTTAGTACGTAATAGTATATATCGTTATACGTCATTGGGTAATAATATATAACGTTATACGTTATTACATAACAGTATATAACGTTATACGATATTACGTATTAGTTTATAATGTTACACGTTATTACGTAATAGTATATATCGTTATACGTCATCCGGTAATACTATATCACGTTACACGTTTGTACGTAATAGTATATAACGTTATACGTTATTACATAGTAGTATATAACGATATACGATATTACGTATTAGTATATAACGTTATACGTTATTACATAGTAGTATATAACGTTATACGATATTACGTATTAGTTTATAACGTTACACGTTATTACGTATTAGTATATAACGTTACACGTTATTACGTAATAGTATATAACGTTACACGTTAGTACGTAATAGTATATAACGTTATACGTCATCCGGTAATACTATATAAAGTTACACGTTAGTACGTAATAGTATATAACGTTATACGTCATTTCGTATTAGTATATAACGTTATACGTTATTACGTAATAGTATATAACGTTATACGTTATTACGTAATAGTATATAACGTTCTACGTTATTACGTAATAGTATATAACGTTACACGTTATTACGTAATAGTGTATAACGTTACACGTTATTACGTAATAGTGTATAGCGTTATACGTCATTACGTATTAGTATATAACGTTACACGTTGTTACGTAATAGTATATAACGTTATACGTCGTTACGTATTAGTATATAACGTTATACGTTATTACGTAATAGTATATAACTTTATACGTTATTACGTAATAGTATATAACGTTATACGTTATTACATAATAGTATATAACGTTACACGTTATTACGTAATAGTATATAGCGTTATACGTCATTACGTATTAGTATATAACGTTATACGTTGGTACGTAATAGTATATAACGTTATACGTCATTACGTAATAGTATATAACGTTATACGTTAGTACGTAATAGGATATAACGTTATACGTTATTACGTAATAGTATATAACGTTATACGTTATTACGTAATAGTATATAACGTTATACGTCATTACGTAATAGTATATAACGTTATACGTCATCCGGTAATACTATATAACGTTATACGACATCCGGTAATACTATATAACGTTATACGTTAGTACGTAATAGTATATAAAGTTATACGTTATTACCTATTAGTATATAACGATATACGTCATTACGTAACAGTATATAACGTTATACGTTAGTACGTAATAGTATATAACGTTATACGTTATTACGTATTAGTATATAACGTTATACGTCATTACGTAATAGTATATAACGTTATGCGTTAGTACGTAATAGTATATAACGTTATACGTTATTACGTATTAGTATATATCGTTATACGTTATTACGTATTAGTATATAACGTTATACGTTATTACGTATTAGTATATAACGTTATACGATATTACGTATTAGTATATAACGTTATACGTTATTACGTAATAGTATATAACGTTACACGTTATTACGTAATAGTATATAGCGTTATACGTCATTACGTATTAGTATATAACGTTATACGTCATTACGTGACAGTATATAACGTTATACGTTAGTACGTAATAGTATATATCGTTATACGTCATTGCGTAATAGTATATAACGTTATACGTTAGTACGTAATAGTATATAACGTTATACGTTATTACGTATTAGTATATATCGTTATACGTTATTACGTATTAGTATATAACGTTATACGTTAGTACGTAATAGTATATAACGTTATACGTTGTTACGTATTAGTATATAACGTCATACGTTATTACGTAATAGTATATAAGGTTATACGTTGTTACGTATTAGTATATAACGTTATACGTTTTTAAGTATTAGTATATAACGTTGTACGTTATTAATTATTAGTATATAACGTTATTACGTAATAGTATATAACGTTATACGTCATTACGTAATAGTTTATAACGTTATACGTTAGTACGTAATAGGGTATAACGTTATACGTTATAAGGTAATACTCAGTAACAATATACGTCATTACATAATATTATATAACGTTATACGGTATTACGTAATAGTATATAACGTTATACGTCATTGCGTAATAGTATATAACGTTATACGTTAGTACGTAATAGTATATATCGTTATACGTCATTGGGTAATAATATATAACGTTATACGTTATTACATAACAGTATATAACGTTATACGATATTACGTATTAGTTTATAACGTTACACGTTATTACGTAATAGTATATATCGTTATACGTCATCTTGTAATACTATATCACGTTACACGTTTGTACGTAATAGTATATAACGTTATACGTTATTACATAGTAGTATATAACGATATACGATATTACGTATTAGTATATAACGTTATACGATATTACGTATTAGTATATAACGTTACACGTTATTACGTAATAGTATATAGCGTTATACGTCATTACTTATTAGTATATAACGTCATACGTTATTACGTAATAGTATATAACGTTATACGTCATTACGTAATAGTATATAGCGTTATACGTCATTACGTATTAGTATATAACGTTATACGTTGGTACGTAATAGTATATAACGTTATACGTCATTACGTAATAGTATATAACGTTATACGTTAGTACGTAATAGGATATAACGTTATACGTTATTACGTAATAGTATATAACGTTATACGTTAGTACGTAATAGGATATAACGTTATACGTTATTACGTAATAGTATATAACGTTATACGTTATTACGTAATAGTATATAACGTTATACGTCATTACGTAATAGTATATAACGTTATACGTCATCCGGTAATACTATATAACGTTATACGACATCCGGTAATACTATATAACGTTATACGTTAGTACGTAATAGTATATAAAGTTATACGTTATTACCTATTAGTATATAACGATATACGTCATTACGTAACAGTATATAACGTTATACGTTAGTACGTAATAGTATATAACATTATACGTTATTACGTATTAGTATATAACGTTATACGTCATTACGTAATAGTATATAACGTTATGCGTTAGTACGTAATAGTATATAACGTTATACGTTATTACGTATTAGTATATATCGTTATACGTTATTACGTATTAGTATATAACGTTATACGTTATTACGTATTAGTATATAACGTTATACGATATTACGTATTAGTATATAACGTTACACGTTATTACGTAATAGTATATAACGTTACACGTTATTACGTAATAGTATATAGCGTTATACGTCATTACGTATTAGTATATAACGTTATACGTCATTACGTGACAGTATATAACGTTATACGTTAGTACGTAATAGTATATATCGTTATACGTCATTGCGTAATAGTATATAACGTTATACGTTAGTACGTAATAGTATATAACGTTATACGTTATTACGTATTAGTATATATCGTTATACGTTATTACGTATTAGTATATAACGTTATACGTTAGTACGTAATAGTATATAACGTTATACGTTGTTACGTATTAGTATATAACGTCATACGTTATTACGTAATAGTATATAAGGTTATACGTTGTTACGTATTAGTATATAACGTTATACGTTTTTAAGTATTAGTATATAACGTTGTACGTTATTAATTATTAGTATATAACGTTATTACGTAATAGTATATAACGTTATACGTCATTACGTAATAGTTTATAACGTGATACGTTAGTACGTAATAGGGTATAACGTTATACGTTATAAGGTAATACTCAGTAACAATATACGTCATTACATAATATTATATAACGTTATACGGTATTACGTAATAGTATATAACGTTATACGTCATTGCGTAATAGTATATAACGTTATACGTTAGTACGTAATAGTATATATCGTTATACGTCATTGGGTAATAATATATAACGTTATACGTTATTACATAACAGTATATAACGTTATACGATATTACGTATTAGTTTATAACGTTACACGTTATTACGTAATAGTATATATCGTTATACGTCATCTTGTAATACTATATCACGTTACACGTTTGTACGTAATAGTATATAACGTTATACGTTATTACATAGTAGTATATAACGATATACGATATTACGTATTAGTATATAACGTTATACGATATTACGTATTAGTATATAACGTTACACGTTATTACGTAATAGTATATAGCGTTATACGTCATTACGTATTAGTATATAACGTTATACGTTGGTACGTAATAGTATATAACGTTATACGTCATTACGTAATAGTATATAACGTTATACGTTAGTACGTAATAGGATATAACGTTATACGTTATTACGTAATAGTATATAACGTTATACGTTATTACGTAATAGTATATAACGTTATACGTCATTACGTAATAGTATATAACGTTATACGTCATCCGGTAATACTATATAACGTTATACGACATCCGGTAATACTATATAACGTTATACGTTAGTACGTAATAGTATATAAAGTTATACGTTATTACCTATTAGTATATAACGATATACGTCATTACGTAACAGTATATAACGTTATACGTTAGTACGTAATAGTATATAACATTATACGTTATTACGTATTAGTATATAACGTTATACGTCATTACGTAATAGTATATAACGTTATGCGTTAGTACGTAATAGTATATAACGTTATACGTTATTACGTATTAGTATATATCGTTATACGTTATTACGTATTAGTATATAACGTTATACGTTATTACGTATTAGTATATAACGTTATACGATATTACGTATTAGTATATAACGTTACACGTTATTACGTAATAGTATATAACGTTACACGTTATTACGTAATAGTATATAGCGTTATACGTCATTACGTATTAGTATATAACGTTATACGTCATTACGTGACAGAATATAACGTTATACGTTAGTACGTAATAGTATATATCGTTATACGTCATTGCGTAATAGTATATAACGTTATACGTTAGTACGTAATAGTATATAACGTTATACGTTATTACGTATTAGTATATATCGTTATACGTTATTACGTATTAGTATATAACGTTATACGTTAGTACGTAATAGTATATAACGTTATACGTTGTTACGTATTAGTATATAACGTCATACGTTATTACGTAATAGTATATAAGGTTATACGTTGTTACGTATTAGTATATAACGTTATACGTTTTTAAGTATTAGTATATAACGTTCTACGTTATTAATTATTAGTATATAACGTTATTACGTAATAGTATATAACGTTATACGTCATTAGGTAATAGTTTATAACGTTATACGTTAGTACGTAATAGGGTATAACGTTATACGTTATAAGGTAATACTCAGTAACAATATACGTCATTACATAATATTATATAACGTTATACGGTATTACGTAATAGTATATAACGTTATACGTCATTGCGTAATAGTATATAACGTTATACGTTAGTACGTAATAGTATATATCGTTATACGTCATTGGGTAATAATATATAACGTTATACGTTATTACATAACAGTATATAACGTTATACGATATTACGTATTAGTTTATAACGTTACACGTTATTACGTAATAGTATATATCGTTACACGTCATCTTGTAATACTATATCACGTTACACGTTTGTACGTAATAGTATATAACGTTATACGTTATTACATAGTAGTATATAACGATATACGATATTACGTATTAGTATATAACGTTATACGATATTACGTATTAGTATATAACGTTACACGTTATTACGTAATAGTATATAGCGTTATACGTCATTACTTATTAGTATATAACGTCATACGTTATTACGTAATAGTATATAACGTTATACGTTATTACGTAATAGTATATAACGTTATACGTTATTACATAGTAGTATATAACGTTATACGATATTACGTATTAGTTTATAACGTTACACGTTATTACGTATTAGTATATAACGTTACACGTTATTACGTAATAGTATATAACGTTACACGTTAGTACGTAATAGTATATAACGTTATACGTCATCCGGTAATACTATATAACGTTACACGTTAGTACGTAATAGTATATAACGTTATACGTCATTTCGTATTAGTATATAACGTTATACGTTATTACGTAATAGTATATAACGTTATACGTTATTACGTAATAGTATATAACGTTATACGTTATTACATAATAGTATATAACGTTACACGTTATTACGTAATAGTGTATAGCGTTATACGTCATTACGTATTAGTATATAACGTTACACGTTGTTACGTAATAGTATATAACGTTATACGTCGTTACGTATTAGTATATAACGTTATACGTTATTACGTAATAGTATATAACGTTATACGTTATTACGTAATAGTATATAACGTTATACGATATTACGTATTAGTTTATAACGTTACACGTTATTACGTATTAGTATATAGCGTTATACGTCATTACGTATTAGTATATAACGTTACACGTTATTACATAATAGTATATAACGTTATACGTAATTACGTATTAGTATATAACGTTATACGTCATTACGTAATTATATATAACGTTATACGTTAGTACGTAATAGTATATAACGTTATAAGTCATTACGTATTAGTATATAACGTTATGCGTCATTACGTAATAGTATATAACGTCATACGTTAGTACCTAATAGTATATAACGTTATACGTTAGTACGTAATAGGATATAACGTTATACGTTATTACGTAATAGTATATAACGTTATACGTTATTACGTAATAGTATATAACGTTATACGTCATTACGTAATAGTATATAACGTTATACGTTAGTACGTAATAGGATATAACGTTATACGTTATTACGTAATAGTATATAACGTTATACGTTATTACGTAATAGTATATAACGTTATACGTCATTACGTAATAGTATATAACGTTATACGTCATCCGGTAATACTATATAACGTTATACGTCATCCGGTAATACTATATAACGTTATACGTTAGTACGTAATAGGATATAACGTTATACGTTATTACGTAATAGTATATAACGTTATACGTTATTACGTAATAGTATATAACGTTATACGTTATTACATAATAGTATATAACGTTACACGTTATTACGTAATAGTATATAGCGTTATACGTCATTACGTATTAGTATATAACGTTATACGTTGGTACGTAATAGTATATAACGTTATACGTCATTACGTAATAGTATATAACGTTATACGTTAGTACGTAATAGGATATAACGTTATACGTTATTACGTAATAGTATATAACGTTATACGTTATTACGTAATAGTATATAACGTTATACGTCATTACGTAATAGTATATAACGTTATACGTCATCCGGTAATACTATATAACGTTATACGTCATCCGGTAATACTATATAACGTTATACGTTAGTACGTAATAGTATATAAAGTTATACGTTATTACGTATTAGTATATAACGATATACGTTAGTACGTAATAGTATATAACGTTATACGTTGTTACGTATTAGTATATAACGTCATACGTTATTACGTAATAGTATATAATGTTATACGTTGTTACGTATTAGTATATAACGTTATACGTTATTAAGTATTAGTATATAACGTTGTACGTTATTAATTATTAGTATATAACGTTATTACGTAATAGTATATAACGTTATACGTCATTACGTAATAGTTTATAACGTTATACGTTAGTACGTAATAGGATATAACGTTATACGTTATAAGGTAATACTCAGTAACAATATACGTCATTACATAATATTATATAACGTTATACGGTATTACGTAATAGTATATAACGTTACACGTTATTACGTAATAGTATATAGCGTTATACGTCATTACGTATTAGTATATAACGTTATACGTCATTACGTGACAGTATATAACGTTATACGTTAGTACGTAATAGTATATATCGTTATACGTCATTGCGTAATAGTATATAACGTTATACGTTAGTACGTAATAGTATATAACGTTATACGTTATTACGTATTAGTATATATCGTTATACGTTATTACGTATTAGTATATAACGTTATACGTTAGTACGTAATAGTATATAACGTTATACGTTATTACGTAATAGTATATAACGTTATACGTCATTACGTAATAGTATATAACGTTATACGTCATCCGGTAATACTATATAACGTTATACGACATCCGGTAATACTATATAACGTTATACGTTAGTACGTAATAGTATATAAAGTTATACGTTATTACCTATTAGTATATAACGATATACGTCATTACGTAACAGTATATAACGTTATACGTTAGTACGTAATAGTATATAACATTATACGTTATTACGTATTAGTATATAACGTTATACGTCATTACGTAATAGTATATAACGTTATGCGTTAGTACGTAATAGTATATAACGTTATACGTTATTACGTATTAGTATATATCGTTATACGTTATTACGTATTAGTATATAACGTTATACGTTATTACGTATTAGTATATAACGTTATACGATATTACGTATTAGTATATAACGTTACACGTTATTACGTAATAGTATATAACGTTACACGTTATTACGTAATAGTATATAGCGTTATACGTCATTACGTATTAGTATATAACGTTATACGTCATTACGTGACAGAATATAACGTTATACGTTAGTACGTAATAGTATATATCGTTATACGTCATTGCGTAATAGTATATAACGTTATACGTTAGTACGTAATAGTATATAACGTTATACGTTATTACGTATTAGTATATATCGTTATACGTTATTACGTATTAGTATATAACGTTATACGTTAGTACGTAATAGTATATAACGTTATACGTTGTTACGTATTAGTATATAACGTCATACGTTATTACGTAATAGTATATAAGGTTATACGTTGTTACGTATTAGTATATAACGTTATACGTTTTTAAGTATTAGTATATAACGTTCTACGTTATTAATTATTAGTATATAACGTTATTACGTAATAGTATATAACGTTATACGTCATTAGGTAATAGTTTATAACGTTATACGTTAGTACGTAATAGGGTATAACGTTATACGTTATAAGGTAATACTCAGTAACAATATACGTCATTACATAATATTATATAACGTTATACGGTATTACGTAATAGTATATAACGTTATACGTCATTGCGTAATAGTATATAACGTTATACGTTAGTACGTAATAGTATATATCGTTATACGTCATTGGGTAATAATATATAACGTTATACGTTATTACATAACAGTATATAACGTTATACGATATTACGTATTAGTTTATAACGTTACACGTTATTACGTAATAGTATATATCGTTACACGTCATCTTGTAATACTATATCACGTTACACGTTTGTACGTAATAGTATATAACGTTATACGTTATTACATAGTAGTATATAACGATATACGATATTACGTATTAGTATATAACGTTATACGATATTACGTATTAGTATATAACGTTACACGTTATTACGTAATAGTATATAGCGTTATACGTCATTACTTATTAGTATATAACGTCATACGTTATTACGTAATAGTATATAACGTTATACGTTATTACGTAATAGTATATAACGTTATACGTTATTACATAGTAGTATATAACGTTATACGATATTACGTATTAGTTTATAACGTTACACGTTATTACGTATTAGTATATAACGTTACACGTTATTACGTAATAGTATATAACGTTACACGTTAGTACGTAATAGTATATAACGTTATACGTCATCCGGTAATACTATATAACGTTACACGTTAGTACGTAATAGTATATAACGTTATACGTCATTTCGTATTAGTATATAACGTTATACGTTATTACGTAATAGTATATAACGTTATACGTTATTACGTAATAGTATATAACGTTATACGTTATTACATAATAGTATATAACGTTACACGTTATTACGTAATAGTGTATAGCGTTATACGTCATTACGTATTAGTATATAACGTTACACGTTGTTACGTAATAGTATATAACGTTATACGTCATTACGTATTAGTATATAACGTTATACGTTATTACGTAATAGTATATAACGTTATACGTTATTACGTAATAGTATATAACGTTATACGATATTACGTATTAGTTTATAACGTTACACGTTATTACGTATTAGTATATAGCGTTATACGTCATTACGTATTAGTATATAACGTTACACGTTATTACATAATAGTATATAACGTTATACGTAATTACGTATTAGTATATAACGTTATACGTCATTACGTAATTATATATAACGTTATACGTTAGTACGTAATAGTATATAACGTTATAAGTCATTACGTATTAGTATATAACGTTATGCGTCATTACGTAATAGTATATAACGTCATACGTTAGTACCTAATAGTATATAACGTTATACGTTAGTACGTAATAGGATATAACGTTATACGTTATTACGTAATAGTATATAACGTTATACGTTATTACGTAATAGTATATAACGTTATACGTCATTACGTAATAGTATATAACGTTATACGTTAGTACGTAATAGCATATAACGTTATACGTCATTACGTAATAGTATATAACGTTATACGTTATTACGTAATAGTATATAACGTTATACGTCATTACGTAATAGTATATAACGTTATACGTCATCCGGTAATACTATATAACGTTATACGTCATCCGGTAATACTATATAACGTTATACGTTAGTACGTAATAGGATATAACGTTATACGTTATTACGTAATAGTATATAACGTTATACGTTATTACGTAATAGTATATAACGTTATACGTTATTACATAATAGTATATAACGTTACACGTTATTACGTAATAGTATATAGCGTTATACGTCATTACGTATTAGTATATAACGTTATACGTTGGTACGTAATAGTATATAACGTTATACGTCATTACGTAATAGTATATAACGTTATACGTTAGTACGTAATAGGATATAACGTTATACGTTATTACGTAATAGTATATAACGTTATACGTTATTACGTAATAGTATATAACGTTATACGTCATTACGTAATAGTATATAACGTTATACGTCATCCGGTAATACTATATAACGTTATACGTCATCCGGTAATACTATATAACGTTATACGTTAGTACGTAATAGTATATAAAGTTATACGTTATTACGTATTAGTATATAACGATATACGTTAGTACGTAATAGTATATAACGTTATACGTTGTTACGTATTAGTATATAACGTCATACGTTATTACGTAATAGTATATAATGTTATACGTTGTTACGTATTAGTATATAACGTTATACGTTATTAAGTATTAGTATATAACGTTGTACGTTATTAATTATTAGTATATAACGTTATTACGTAATAGTATATAACGTTATACGTCATTACGTAATAGTTTATAACGTTATACGTTAGTACGTAATAGGATATAACGTTATACGTTATAAGGTAATACTCAGTAACAATATACGTCATTACATAATATTATATAACGTTATACGGTATTACGTAATAGTATATAACGTTACACGTTATTACGTAATAGTATATAGCGTTATACGTCATTACGTATTAGTATATAACGTTATACGTCATTACGTGACAGTATATAACGTTATACGTTAGTACGTAATAGTATATATCGTTATACGTCATTGCGTAATAGTATATAACGTTATACGTTAGTACGTAATAGTATATAACGTTATACGTTATTACGTATTAGTATATATCGTTATACGTTATTACGTATTAGTATATAACGTTATACGTTAGTACGTAATAGTATATAACGTTATACGTTGTTACGTATTAGTATATAACGTCATACGTTATTACGTAATAGTATATAATGTTATACGTTGTTACGTATTAGTATATAACGTTATACGTTATTAAGTATTAGTATATAACGTTGTACGTTATTAATTATTAGTATATAACGTTATTACGTAATAGTATATAACGTTATACGTCATTACGTAATAGTTTATAACGTTATACGTTAGTACGTAATAGGATATAACGTTATACGTTATAAGGTAATACTCAGTAACAATATACGTCATTACATAATATTATATAACGTTATACGGTATTACGTAATAGTATATAACGTTATACGTCATTGCGTAATAGTATATAACGTTATACGTTGGTACGTAATAGTATATAACGTTATACGTTAGTAAGTAATAGCATATAACGTTATACGTCTTTACGTAATAGTATATAACGTTATACGTTAGTACGTAATAGTATATAACTTTATACGTCATTACGTAATAGTATATAACGTTATACGTTATTACGTAATAGTATATAACGTTATTCGTTATTACGTAATAGCATATAACATTATACGTTAGTACGTAATAGTATATAACATTATACGTTATTACGTATTAGTATATAACGTTATACGTCATTACGTAATTATATATAACGTTATACATTATTACGTATTAGTATATAACGTTATACGTCATTACGTAATAGTATATAACGTTATACGTCATTGTGTAATATTATATAACGTTATACGTTATAAGGCAATACTACATAACGTTATACGTCGTAAGGTAATACTATATAACGTTTTACGTTATTCCGTAATAGTATATAATGTAATACGTTATTACGTAATAGAATATAACGTTCTACGTTAGTACGTAATAATATATAACGTTACACGTCATATAGTAATAGTTTATAACGTTATTCGTTAGTACGTAATAGTATATAACGTTATACGTTAGTACGTAATAGTATATATCGTTATACGTCATTGGGTAATAATATATAACGTTATACGTTATTACATAACACTATATAACGTTATACGATATTACGTATTAGTTTATAACGTTACACGTTATTACGTAATAGTATATATCGTTACACGTCATCTTGTAATACTATATCACGTTACACGTTTGTACGTAATAGTATATAACGTTATACGTTATTACATAGTAGT
Source organism: Bombus pascuorum (assembly GCF_905332965.1). NCBI lineage: Eukaryota > Metazoa > Arthropoda > Insecta > Hymenoptera > Apidae > Bombus > Bombus pascuorum. The sequence continues at coordinate 10,121,461 of NC_083488.1, forward strand.
ATATAACGATATACGATATTACGTATTAGTATATAACGTTATACGATATTACGTATTAGTATATAACGTTACACGTTATTACGTAATAGTATATAGCGTTATACGTCATTACTTATTAGTATATAACGTCATACGTTATTACGTAATAGTATATAACGTTATACGTTATTACGTAATAGTATATAACGTTATACGTTATTACATAGTAGTATATAACGTTATACGATATTACGTATTAGTTTATAACGTTACACGTTATTACGTATTAGTATATAACGTTACACGTTATTACGTAATAGTATATAACGTTACACGTTAGTACGTAATAGTATATAACGTTATACGTCATCCGGTAATACTATATAACGTTACACGTTAGTACGTAATAGTATATAACGTTATACGTCATTTCGTATTAGTATATAACGTTATACGTTATTACGTAATAGTATATAACGTTATACGTTATTACGTAATAGTATATAACGTTATACGTTATTACATAATAGTATATAACGTTACACGTTATTACGTAATAGTGTATAGCGTTATACGTCATTACGTATTAGTATATAACGTTACACGTTGTTACGTAATAGTATATAACGTTATACGTCGTTACGTATTAGTATATAACGTTATACGTTATTACGTAATAGTATATAACGTTATACGTTATTACGTAATAGTATATAACGTTATACGATATTACGTATTAGTTTATAACGTTACACGTTATTACGTATTAGTATATAGCGTTATACGTCATTACGTATTAGTATATAACGTTACACGTTATTACATAATAGTATATAACGTTATACGTAATTACGTATTAGTATATAACGTTATACGTCATTACGTAATTATATATAACGTTATACGTTAGTACGTAATAGTATATAACGTTATAAGTCATTACGTATTAGTATATAACGTTATGCGTCATTACGTAATAGTATATAACGTCATACGTTAGTACCTAATAGTATATAACGTTATACGTTAGTACGTAATAGGATATAACGTTATACGTTATTACGTAATAGTATATAACGTTATACGTTATTACGTAATAGTATATAACGTTATACGTCATTACGTAATAGTATATAACGTTATACGTTAGTACGTAATAGGATATAACGTTATACGTTATTACGTAATAGTATATAACGTTATACGTTATTACGTAATAGTATATAACGTTATACGTCATTACGTAATAGTATATAACGTTATACGTCATCCGGTAATACTATATAACGTTATACGTCATCCGGTAATACTATATAACGTTATACGTTACGTAATAGGATATAACGTTATACGTTATTACGTAATAGTATATAACGTTATACGTTATTACGTAATAGTATATAACGTTATACGTTATTACATAATAGTATATAACGTTACACGTTATTACGTAATAGTATATAGCGTTATACGTCATTACGTATTAGTATATAACGTTATACGTTGGTACGTAATAGTATATAACGTTATACGTCATTACGTAATAGTATATAACGTTATACGTTAGTACGTAATAGGATATAACGTTATACGTTATTACGTAATAGTATATAACGTTATACGTTATTACGTAATAGTATATAACGTTATACGTCATTACGTAATAGTATATAACGTTATACGTCATCCGGTAATACTATATAACGTTATACGTCATCCGGTAATACTATATAACGTTATACGTTAGTACGTAATAGTATATAAAGTTATTCGTTATTACGTATTAGTATATAACGATATACGTTAGTACGTAATAGTATATAACGTTATACGTTGTTACGTATTAGTATATAACGTCATACGTTATTACGTAATAGTATATAATGTTATACGTTGTTACGTATTAGTATATAACGTTATACGTTATTAAGTATTAGTATATAACGTTGTACGTTATTAATTATTAGTATATAACGTTATTACGTAATAGTATATAACGTTATACGTCATTACGTAATAGTTTATAACGTTATACGTTAGTACGTAATAGGATATAACGTTATACGTTATAAGGTAATACTCAGTAACAATATACGTCATTACATAATATTATATAACGTTATACGGTATTACGTAATAGTATATAACGTTACACGTTATTACGTAATAGTATATAGCGTTATACGTCATTACGTATTAGTATATAACGTTATACGTCATTACGTGACAGTATATAACGTTATACGTTAGTACGTAATAGTATATATCGTTATACGTCATTGCGTAATAGTATATAACGTTATACGTTAGTACGTAATAGTATATAACGTTATACGTTATTACGTATTAGTATATATCGTTATACGTTATTACGTATTAGTATATAACGTTATACGTTAGTACGTAATAGTATATAACGTTATACGTTGTTACGTATTAGTATATAACGTCATACGTTATTACGTAATAGTATATAATGTTATACGTTGTTACGTATTAGTATATAACGTTATACGTTATTAAGTATTAGTATATAACGTTGTACGTTATTAATTATTAGTATATAACGTTATTACGTAATAGTATATAACGTTATACGTCATTACGTAATAGTTTATAACGTTATACGTTAGTACGTAATAGGATATAACGTTATACGTTATAAGGTAATACTCAGTAACAATATACGTCATTACATAATATTATATAACGTTATACGGTATTACGTAATAGTATATAACGTTATACGTCATTGCGTAATAGTATATAACGTTATACGTTGGTACGTAATAGTATATAACGTTATACGTTAGTAAGTAATAGCATATAACGTTATACGTCTTTACGTAATAGTATATAACGTTATACGTTAGTACGTAATAGTATATAACTTTATACGTCATTACGTAATAGTATATAACGTTATACGTTATTACGTAATAGTATATAACGTTATTCGTTATTACGTAATAGCATATAACATTATACGTTAGTACGTAATAGTATATAACATTATACGTTATTACGTATTAGTATATAACGTTATACGTCATTACGTAATTATATATAACGTTATACATTATTACGTATTAGTATATAACGTTATACGTCATTACGTAATAGTATATAACGTTATACGTCATTGTGTAATATTATATAACGTTATACGTTATAAGGCAATACTACATAACGTTATACGTCGTAAGGTAATACTATATAACGTTTTACGTTATTCCGTAATAGTATATAATGTAATACGTTATTACGTAATAGAATATAACGTTCTACGTTAGTACGTAATAATATATAACGTTACACGTCATATAGTAATAGTTTATAACGTTATTCGTTAGTACGTAATAGTATATAACGTTATACGTTAGTACGTAATAGTATATATCGTTATACGTCATTGGGTAATAATATATAACGTTATACGTTATTACATAACACTATATAACGTTATACGATATTACGTATTAGTTTATAACGTTACACGTTATTACGTAATAGTATATTACGTTATACGTCATCCGGTAATACTATATCACGTTACACGTTTGTACGTAATAGTATATAACGTTATACGTCATCCGGTAATACTATATAACGTTATACGTCATCCGGTAATACTATATAACGTTATACGTCATCCGGTAATACTATATAACGTTATACGTTAGTACGTAATAGTATATAAAGTTATACGTTATTACGTATTAGTATATAACGATATACGTCATTACGTAATAGTATATAACGTTATACGTTAGTACGTAATAGTATATAACATTATACGTTATTACGTATTAGTATATAACGTTATACGTCATTACGTAATAGTATATAACGTTATGCGTTAGTACGTAATAGTATATAACGTTATACGTTATTACGTATTAGTATATATCGTTATACGTTATTACGTATTAGTATATAACGTTATACGTTATTACGTATTAGTATATAACGTTATACGATATTACGTATTAGTATATAACGTTACACGTTATTACGTAATAGTATATAACGTTACACGTTATTACGTAATAGTATATAGCGTTATACGTCATTACGTATTAGTATATAACGTTATACGTCATTACGTGACAGTATATAACGTTATACGTTAGTACGTAATAGTATATATCGTTATACGTCATTACGTATTAGTATATAACGTTACACGTTGTTACGTAATAGTATATAACGTTATACGTCGTTACGTATTAGTATATAACGTTATACGTTATTACGTAATAGTATATAACGTTATACGTTATTACGTAATAGTATATAACGTTATACGATATTACGTATTAGTTTATAACGTTACACGTTATTACGTATTAGTATATAGCGTTATACGTCATTACGTATTAGTATATAACGTTACACGTTATTACATAATAGTATATAACGTTATACGTAATTACGTATTAGTATATAACGTTATACGTCATTACGTAATTATATATAACGTTATACGTTAGTACGTAATAGTATATAACGTTATAAGTCATTACGTATTAGTATATAACGTTATGCGTCATTACGTAATAGTATATAACGTCATACGTTAGTACCTAATAGTATATAACGTTATACGTTAGTACGTAATAGGATATAACGTTATACGTTATTACGTAATAGTATATAACGTTATACGTTATTACGTAATAGTATATAACGTTATACGTTATTACATAATAGTATATAACGTTACACGTTATTACGTAATAGTATATAGCGTTATACGTCATTACGTATTAGTATATAACGTTATACGTTGGTACGTAATAGTATATAACGTTATACGTCATTACGTAATAGTATATAACGTTATACGTTAGTACGTAATAGTATATAACATTATACGTTATTACGTATTAGTATATAACGTTATACGTCATTACGTAATAGTATATAACGTTATGCGTTAGTACGTAATAGTATATAACGTTATACGTTATTACGTATTAGTATATATCGTTATACGTTATTACGTATTAGTATATAACGTTATACGTTATTACGTATTAGTATATAACGTTATACGATATTACGTATTAGTATATAACGTTACACGTTATTACGTAATAGTATATAACGTTACACGTTATTACGTAATAGTATATAGCGTTATACGTCATTACGTATTAGTATATAACGTTATACGTCATTACGTGACAGTATATAACGTTATACGTTAGTACGTAATAGTATATATCGTTATACGTCATTGCGTAATAGTATATAACGTTATACGTTAGTACGTAATAGTATATAACGTTATACGTTATTACGTATTAGTATATATCGTTATACGTTATTACGTATTAGTATATAACGTTATACGTTAGTACGTAATAGTATATAACGTTATACGTTGTTACGTATTAGTATATAACGTCATACGTTATTACGTAATAGTATATAATGTTATACGTTGTTACGTATTAGTATATAACGTTATACGTTATTAAGTATTAGTATATAACGTTGTACGTTATTAATTATTAGTATATAACGTTATTACGTAATAGTATATAACGTTATACGTCATTACGTAATAGTTTATAACGTTATACGTTAGTACGTAATAGGATATAACGTTATACGTTATAAGGTAATACTCAGTAACAATATACGTCATTACATAATATTATATAACGTTATACGGTATTACGTAATAGTATATAACGTTATACGTCATTGCGTAATAGTATATAACGTTATACGTTAGTACGTAATAGTATATATCGTTATACGTCATTGGGTAATAATATATAACGTTATACGTTATTACATAACAGTATATAACGTTATACGATATTACGTATTAGTTTATAACGTTACACGTTATTACGTAATAGTATATATCGTTATACGTCATCCGGTAATACTATATCACGTTACACGTTTGTACGTAATAGTATATAACGTTATACGTTATTACATAGTAGTATATAACGATATACGATATTACGTATTAGTATATAACGTTATACGATATTACGTATTAGTATATAACGTTACACGTTATTACGTAATAGTATATAGCGTTATACGTCATTACTTATTAGTATATAACGTCATACGTTATTACGTAATAGTATATAACGTTATACGTTATTACGTAACAGTATATAACGTTATACGTTATTACATAGTAGTATATAACGTTATACGATATTACGTATTAGTTTATAACGTTACACGTTATTACGTATTAGTATATAACGTTACACGTTATTACGTAATAGTATATAACGTTACACGTTAGTACGTAATAGTATATAACGTTATACGTCATCCGGTAATACTATATAACGTTACACGTTAGTACGTAATAGTATATAACGTTATACGTCATTTCGTATTAGTATATAACGTTATACGTTATTACGTAATAGTATATAACGTTATACGTTATTACGTAATAGTATATAACGTTATACGTTATTACATAATAGTATATAACGTTACACGTTATTACGTAATAGTGTATAGCGTTATACGTCATTACGTATTAGTATATAACGTTACACGTTGTTACGTAATAGTATATAACGTTATACGTCGTTACGTATTAGTATATAACGTTATACGTTATTACGTAATAGTATATAACGTTATACGTTATTACGTAATAGTATATAACGTTATACGATATTACGTATTAGTTTATAACGTTACACGTTATTACGTATTAGTATATAGCGTTATACGTCATTACGTATTAGTATATAACGTTACACGTTATTACATAATAGTATATAACGTTATACGTAATTACGTATTAGTATATAACGTTATACGTCATTACGTAATTATATATAACGTTATACGTTAGTACGTAATAGTATATAACGTTATAAGTCATTACGTATTAGTATATAACGTTATGCGTCATTACGTAATAGTATATAACGTCATACGTTAGTACCTAATAGTATATAACGTTATACGTTAGTACGTAATAGGATATAACGTTATACGTTATTACGTAATAGTATATAACGTTATACGTTATTACGTAATAGTATATAACGCTATACGTTATTACATAATAGTATATAACGTTACACGTTATTACGTAATAGTATATAGCGTTATACGTCATTACGTATTAGTATATAACGTTATACGTTGGTACGTAATAGTATATAACGTTATACGTCATTACGTAATAGTATATAACGTTATACGATATTACGTATTAGTTTATAACGTTACACGTTATTACGTATTAGTATATAGCGTTATACGTCATTACGTAATAGTATATAACGTTATACGTCATCCGGTAATACTATATAACGTAATACGTCATCCGGTAATACTATATAACGTTATACGTTAGTACGTAATAGGATATAACGTTATACGTTATTACGTAATAGTATATAACGTTATACGTTATTACGTAATAGTATATAACGTTATACGTTATTACATAATAATATATAACGTTACACGTTATTACGTAATAGTATATAGCGTTATACGTCATTACGTATTAGTATATAACGTTATACGTTGGTACGTAATCGTATATAACGTTATACGTCATTACGTAATAGTATATAACGTTATACGTTAGTACGTAATAGGATATAACGTTATACGTTATTACGTAATAGTATATAACGTTATACGTTATTACGTAATAGTATATAACGTTATACGTCATTACGTAATAGTATATAACGTTATACGTCATCCGGTAATACTATATAACGTTATACGTCATCCGGTAATACTATATAACGTTATACGTTAGTACGTAATAGTATATAAAGTTATACGTTATTACGTATTAGTATATAACGATATACGTCATTACGTAATAGTATATAACGTTATACGTTAGTACGTAATAGTATATAACATTATACGTTATTACGTATTAGTATATAACGTTATACGTCATTACGTAATAGTATATAACGTTATGCGTTAGTACGTAATAGTATATAACGTTATACGTTATTACGTATTAGTATATATCGTTATACGTTATTACGTATTAGTATATAACGTTATACGTTATTACGTATTAGTATATAACGTTATACGATATTACGTGTTAGTATATAACGTTACACGTTATTACGTAATAGTATATAACGTTACACGTTATTACGTAATAGTATATAGCGTTATACGTCATTACGTATTAGTATATAACGTTATACGTCATTACGTGACAGTATATAACGTTATACGTTAGTACGTAATAGTATATATCGTTATACGTCATTGCGTAATAGTATATAACGTTATACGTTAGTACGTAATAGTATATAACGTTATACGTTATTACGTATTAGTATATATCGTTATACGTTATTACGTATTAGTATATAACGTTATACGTTAGTACGTAATAGTATATAACGTTATACGTTGTTACGTATTAGTATATAACGTCATACGTTATTACGTAATAGTATATAATGTTATACGTTGTTACGTATTAGTATATAACGTTATACGTTATTAAGTATTAGTATATAACGTTGTACGTTATTAATTATTAGTATATAACGTTATTACGTAATAGTATATAACGTTATACGTCATTACGTAATAGTTTATAACGTTATACGTTAGTACGTAATAGTATATAACGTTATACGTTATAAGGTAATACTCAGTAACAATATACGTCATTACATAATATTATATAACGTTATACGGTATTACGTAATAGTATATAACGTTATACGTCATTGCGTAATAGTATATAACGTTATACGTTGGTACGTAATAGTATATAACGTTATACGATAGTAAGTAATAGCATATAACGTTATACGTCTTTACGTAATAGTATATAACGTTATACGTTAGTACGTAATAGTATATAACTTTATACGTCATTACGTAATAGTATATAACGTTATACGTTATTACGTAATAGTATATAACGTTATTCGTTATTACGTAATAGCATATAACATTATACGTTAGTACGTAATAGTATATAACATTATACGTTATTACGTATTAGTATATAACGTTATACGTCATTACGTAATTATATATAACGTTATACATTATTACGTATTAGTATATAACGTTATACGTCATTACGTAATAGTATATAACGTTATACGTCATTGTGTAATATTATATAACGTTATACGTTATAAGGCAATACTACATAACGTTATACGTCGTAAGGTAATACTATATAACGTTTTACGTTATTCCGTAATAGTATATAATGTAATACGTTATTACGTAATAGAATATAACGTTCTACGTTAGTACGTAATAATATATAACGTTACACGTCATATAGTAATAGTTTATAACGTTATTCGTTAGTACGTAATAGTATATAACGTTATACGTTAGTACGTAATAGTATATATCGTTATACGTCATTGGGTAATAATATATAACGTTATACGTTATTACATAACACTATATAACGTTATACGATTTTACGTATTAGTTTATAACGTTACACGTTATTACGTAATAGTATATTACGTTATACGTCATCCGGTAATACTATATCACGTTACACGTTTGTACGTAATAGTATATAACGTTATACGTCATCCGGTAATACTATATAACGTTATACGTCATCCGGTAATACTATATAACGTTATACGTCATCCGGTAATACTATATAACGTTATACGTTAGTACGTAATAGTATATAAAGTTATACGTTATTACGTATTAGTATATAACGATATACGTCATTACGTAATAGTATATAACGTTATACGTTAGTACGTAATAGTATATAACATTATACGTTATTACGTATTAGTATATAACGTTACACGTTATTACGTAATAGTATATAACGTTACACGTTATTACGTAATAGTATATAGCGTTATACGTCATTACGTATTAGTATATAACGTTATACGTCATTACGTGACAGTATATAACGTTATACGTTAGTACGTAATAGTATATATCGTTATACGTCATTGCGTAATAGTATATAACGTTATACGTTATTACGTAATAGTACATATATAACGTTATACGTCATTACGTAATAGTATATAACGTTATACGTTAGTACGTAATAGTATATAACGTTACACGTCATTACGTATTAGTATATAACGTTACACGTTATTACGTAATAGTATATAACGTTACACGTTAGTACGTAATAGTATATAACGTTATACGTCATCCGGTAATACTATATAACGTTACACGTTAGTACGTAATAGTATATAACGTTATACGTCATTACGTATTAGTATATAACGTTATACGTTATTACGTAATAGTATATAACGTTATACGTTATTACGTAATAGTATATAACGTTATACGTTATTACATAATAGTATATAACGTTACACGTTGTTACGTAATAGTATATAACGTTATACGTCGTTACGTATTAGTATATAACGTTATACGTTATTACGTAATAGTATATAACGTTATAAGTCATTACGTATTAGTATATAACGTTATACGTCATTACGTAATAGTATATAACGTCATACGTTAGTACATAATAGTATATAACGTTATACGTTAGTACGTAATAGGATATAACGTTATACGTTATTACGTAATAGTATATAACGTTATACGTTATTACGTAATAGTATATAACGTTATACGTTTTTACATAATAGTATATAACGTTACACGTTATTACGTAATAGTATATAGCGTTATACGTCATTACGTATTAGTATATAACGTTATACGTTGGTACGTAATAGTATATAACGTTATACGTCATTACGTAATAGTATATAACGTTATACGTTATTACATAACAGTATATAACGTTATACGTTATTACGTAATAGTATATAACGTTATACGTTATTACGTAATAGTATATAACGTTATACGTCATTACGTAATAGTATATAACGTTATACGTCATCCGGTAATACTATATAACGTTATACGTCATCCAGTAATACTATATAACGTTATACGTTAGTACGTAATAGTATATAAAGTTATACGTTATTACGTATTAGTATATAACGATATACGTCATTACGTAATAGTATATAACGTTATACGTTAGTACGTAACAGTATATAACATTATACGTTATTACGTATTAGTATATAACGTTATACGTCATTACGTAATAGTATATAACGTTATGCGTTAGTACGTAATAGTAAATAACGTTATACGTTATTACGTATTAGTATATATCGTTATACGTTATTACGTATTAGTATATAACGTTATACGTTATTACGTATTAGTATATAACGTTATACGATATTACGTATTAGTATATAACGTTACACGTTATTACGTAATAGTATATAACGTTACACGTTATTACGTAATAGTATATAGCGTTATACGTCATTACGTATTAGTATATAACGTTATACGTCATTACGTGACAGTATATAACGTTATACGTTAGTACGTAATAGTATATATCGTTATACGTCATTGCGTAATAGTATATAACGTTATACGTTAGTACGTAATAGTATATAACGTTATACGTTATTACGTATTAGTATATATCGTTATACGTTATTACGTATTAGTATATAACGTTATACGTTAGTACGTAATAGTATATAACGTTATACGTTGTTACGTATTAGTATATAACGTCATACGTTATTACGTAATAGTATATAATGTTATACGTTGTTACGTATTAGTATATAACGTTATACGTTATTACGTAATAGTATATAGCGTTATACGTCATTACGTATTAGTATATAACGTTATACGTTGGTACGTAATAGTATATAACGTTATACGTCATTACGTAATAGTATATAACGTTATACGTTATTACATAACAGTATATAACGTTATACGTTATTACGTAATAGTATATAACGTTATACGTTATTACGTAATAGTATATAACGTTATACGTCATTACGTAATAGTATATAACGTTATACGTCATCCGGTAATACTATATAACGTTATACGTCATCCAGTAATACTATATAACGTTATACGTTAGTACGTAATAGTATATAAAGTTATACGTTATTACGTATTAGTATATAACGATATACGTCATTACGTAATAGTATATAACGTTATACGTTAGTACGTAACAGTATATAACATTATACGTTATTACGTATTAGTATATAACGTTATACGTCATTACGTAATAGTATATAACGTTATGCGTTAGTACGTAATAGTAAATAACGTTATACGTTATTACGTATTAGTATATATCGTTATACGTTATTACGTATTAGTATATAACGTTATACGTTATTACGTATTAGTATATAACGTTATACGATATTACGTATTAGTATATAACGTTACACGTTATTACGTAATAGTATATAACGTTACACGTTATTACGTAATAGTATATAGCGTTATACGTCATTACGTATTAGTATATAACGTTATACGTCATTACGTGACAGTATATAACGTTATACGTTAGTACGTAATAGTATATATCGTTATACGTCATTGCGTAATAGTATATAACGTTATACGTTAGTACGTAATAGTATATAACGTTATACGTTATTACGTATTACTATATATCGTTATACGTTATTACGTATTAGTATATAACGTTATACGTTAGTACGTAATAGTATATAACGTTATACGTTGTTACGTATTAGTATATAACGTCATACGTTATTACGTAATAGTATATAATGTTATACGTTGTTACGTATTAGTATATAACGTTATACGTTATTACGTAATAGTATATAGCGTTATACGTCATTACGTATTAGTATATAACGTTATACGTTGGTACGTAATAGTATATAACGTTATACGTCATTACGTAATAGTATATAACGTTATACGTTATTACATAACAGTATATAACGTTATACGTTATTACGTAATAGTATATAACGTTATACGTTATTACGTAATAGTATATAACGTTATACGTCATTACGTAATAGTATATAACGTTATACGTCATCCGGTAATACTATATAACGTTATACGTCATCCGGTAATACTATATAACGTTATACGTTAGTACGTAATAGTATATAAAGTTATACGTTATTACGTATTAGTATATAACGATATACGTCATTACGTAATAGTATATAACGTTATACGTTAGTACGTAACAGTATATAACATTATACGTTATTACGTATTAGTATATAACGTTATACGTCATTACGTAATAGTATATAACGTTATGCGTTAGTACGTAATAGTAAATAACGTTATACGTTATTACGTATTAGTATATATCGTTATACGTTATTACGTATTAATATATAACGTTATACGTTATTACGTATTAGTATATAACGTTATACGATATTACGTATTAGTATATAACGTTACACGTTATTACGTAATAGTATATAACGTTACACGTTATTACGTAATAGTATATAGCGTTATACGTCATTACGTATTAGTATATAACGTTATACGTCATTACGTGACAGTATATAACGTTATACGTTAGTACGTAATAGTATATATCGTTATACGTCATTGCGTAATAGTATATAACGTTATACGTTAGTACGTAATAGTATATAACGTTATACGTTATTACGTATTAGTATATATCGTTATACGTTATTACGTATTAGTATATAACGTTATACGTTAGTACGTAATAGTATATAACGTTATACGTTGTTACGTATTAGTATATAACGTCATACGTTATTACGTAATAGTATATAATGTTATACGTTGTTACGTATTAGTATATAACGTTATACGTTATTACGTAATAGTATATAACGTTATACGTCATTACGTAATAGTATATAACGTTATACGTTAGTACGTAATAGTATATAACGTTACACGTTATTACGTATTAGTATATAACGTTACACGTTATTACGTAATAGTATATAACGTTACACGTTAGTACGTAATAGTATATAACGTTATACGTCATCCGGTAATACTATATAACGTTACACGTTAGTACGTAATAGTATATAACGTTATACGTCATTACGTATTAGTATATAACGTTATACGTTATTACGTAATAGTATATAACGTTATACGTTAGTACGTAATAGTATATAACATTATACGTAATTACGTATTAGTATATAACGTTATACGTCATTACGTAATAGTATATAACGTTATGCGTTAGTACGTAATAGTATATAACGTTATACGTTATTACGTATTAGTATATATCGTTATACGTTATTACGTATTAGTATATAACGTTATACGTTATTACGTATTAGTATATAACGTTATACGATATTACGTATTAGTATATAACGTTACACGTTATTACGTAATAGTATATAACGTTACACGTTATTACGTAATAGTATATAGCGTTATACGTCATTACGTATTAGTATATAACGTTATACGTCATTACGTGACAGTATATAACGTTATACGTTAGTACGTAATAGTATATATCGTTATACGTCATTGCGTAATAGTATATAACGTTATACGTTAGTACGTAATAGTATATAACGTTATACGTTATTACGTATTAGTATATATCGTTATACGTTATTACGTATTAGTATATAACGTTATACGTTAGTACGTAATAGTATATAACGTTATACGTTGTTACGTATTAGTATATAACGTCATACGTTATTACGTAATAGTATATAATGTTATACGTTGTTACGTATTAGTATATAACGTTATGCGTTATTACGTAATAGTATATAACGTTATACATTATTACGTAATAGTATATAACGTTATACGTTATTACGTAATAGTATATAACGTTATACGTTATTACATAATAGTATATAACGTTATACGTTAGTACGTAATAGTATATAACGTTATACGTTATTACGTATTAGTATATATCGTTATACGTTATTACGTATTAGTATATAACGTTACACGTTATTACGTAATAGTATATAACGTTACACGTTAGTACGTAATAGTATATAACGTTATACGTCATCCGGTAATACTATATAACGTTACACGTTAGTACGTAATAGTATATAACGTTATACGTCATTACGTATTAGTATATAACGTTATACGTTATTACGTAATAGTATATAACGTTATACGTTATTACGTAATAGTATATAACGTTACACGTTATTACATAATAGTATATAACGTTACACGTTATTACGTAATAGTGTATAGCGTTATACGTCATTACGTATTAGTATATAACGTTACACGTCATTACGTAATAGTATATAACGTTATACGTCGTTACGTATTAGTATATAACGTTATACGTTATTACGTAATAGTATATAACGTTATACGTTATTACGTAATAGTATATAACGTTATACGATATTACGTATTAGTTTATAACGTTACACGTTATTACGCATTAGTATATAGCGTTATACGTCATTACGTATTAGTATATAACGTTACACGTTATTACATAATAGTATATAACGTTATACGTAATTACGTATTAGTATATAACGTTATACGTCATTACGTAATTAGATATAACGTTATACGTTAGTACGTAATAGTATATAACGTTATAAGTCATTACGTATTAGTATATAACGTTATACGTCATTACGTAATAGTATATAACGTCATACGTTAGTACATAATAGTATATAACGTTATACGTTAGTACGTAATAGGATATAACGTTATACGTTATTACGTAATAGTATATAACGTTATACGTTATTACGTAATAGTATATAACGTTATACGTTATTACATAATAGTATATAACGTTACACGTTATTACGTAATAGTATATAGCGTTATACGTCATTACGTATTAGTATATAACGTTATACGTTGGTACGTAATAGTATATAACGTTATACGTCATTACGTAATAGTATATAACGTTATACGTTATTACATAACAGTATATAACGTTATACGTTATTACGTAATAGTATATAACGTTATACGTTATTACGTAATAGTATATAACGTTATACGTCATTACGTAATAGTATATAACGTTATACGTCATCCGGTAATACTATATAACGTTATACGTCATCCGGTAATACTATATAACGTTATACGTTAGTACGTAATAGTATATAAAGTTATACGTTATTACGTATTAGTATATAACGATATACGTCATTACGTAATAGTATATAACGTTATACGTTAGTACGTAATAGTACATAACATTATACGTTATTACGTATTAGTATATAACGTTATACGTCATTACGTAATAGTATATAACGTTATGCGTTAGTACGTAATAGTATATAACGTTATACGTTATTACGTATTAGTATATATCGTTATACGTTATTACGTATTAGTATATAACGTTATACGTTATTACGTATTAGTATATAACGTTATACGATATTACGTATTAGTATATAACGTTACACGTTATTACGTAATAGTATATAACGTTACACGTTATTACGTAATAGTATATAGCGTTATACGTCATTACGTATTAGTATATAACGTTATTCGTCATTACGTGACAGTATATAACGTTATACGTTAGTACGTAATAGTATATATCGTTATACGTCATTGCGTAATAGTATATAACGTTATACGTTAGTACGTAATAGTATATAACGTTATACGTTATTACGTATTAGTATATATCGTTATACGTTATTACGTATTAGTATATAACGTTATACGTTAGTACGTAATAGTATATAACGTTATACGTTGTTACGTATTAGTATATAACGTCATACGTTATTACGTAATAGTATATAATGTTATACGTTGTTACGTATTAGTATATAACGTTATACGTTATTACGTAATAGTATATAACGTTATACGTCATTACGTAATAGTATATAACGTTATACGTTAGTACGTAATAGTATATAACGTTACACGTTATTACGTATTAGTATATAACGTTACACGTTATTACGTAATAGTATATAACGTTACACGTTAGTACGTAATAGTATATAACGTTATACGTCATCCGGTAATACTATATAACGTTACACGTTAGTACGTAATAGTATATAACGTTATACGTCGTTACGTATTAGTATATAACGTTATACGTTATTACGTAATAGTATATAACGTTATACGTTAGTACGTAATAGTATATAACATTGTACGTTATTACGTATTAGTATATAACGTTATACGTCATTACGTAATAGTATATAACGTTATGCGTTAGTACGTAATAGTATATAACGTTATACGTTATTACGTAATAGTATATAACGTTATACGTCATTACGTGACAGTATATAACGTTATACGTTAGTACGTAATAGTATATATCGTTATACGTCATTGCGTAATAGTATATAACGTTATACGTTAGTACGTAATAGTATATAACGTTATACGTTATTACGTATTAGTATATATCGTTATACGTTATTACGTATTAGTATATAACGTTATACGATATTACGTATTAGTATATAACGTTACACGTTATTACGTAATAGTATATAACGTCACACGTTATTACGTAATAGTATATAACGTTATACGTCATTACGTAATAGTATATAACGTCATACGTTAGTACATAATAGTATATAACGTTATACGTTAGTACGTAATAGGATATAACGTTATACGTTATTACGTAATAGTATATAACGTTATACGTTATTACGTAATAGTATATAACGTTATACGTTATTACATAATAGTATATAACGTTACACGTTATTACGTAATAGTATATAGCGTTATACGTCATTACGTATTAGTATATAACGTTATACGTTGGTACGTAATAGTATATAACGTTATACGTCATTACGTAATAGTATATAACGTTATACGTTATTACATAACAGTATATAACGTTATACGTTATTACGTAATAGTATATAACGTTATACGTTATTACGTAATAGTATATAACGTTATACGTCATAACGTAATAGTATATAACGTTATACGTCATCCGGTAATACTATATAACGTTATACGTCATCCGGTAATACTATATAACGTTATACGTTAGTACGTAATAGTATATAAAGTTATACGTTATTACGTATTAGTATATAACGATATACGTCATTACGTAATAGTATATAACGTTATACGTTAGTACGTAATAGTATATAACATTATACGTTATTACGTATTAGTATATAACGTTATACGTCATTACGTAATAGTATATAACGTTATGCGTTAGTACGTAATAGTATATAACGTTATACGTTATTACGTATTAGTATATATCGTTATACGTTATTACGTATTAGTATATAACGTTATACGTTATTACGTATTAGTATATAACGTTATACGATATTACGTATTAGTATATAACGTTACACGTTATTACGTAATAGTATATAACGTTACACGTTATTACGTAATAGTATATAGCGTTATACGTCATTACGTATTAGTATATAACGTTATTCGTCATTACGTGACAGTATATAACGTTATACGTTAGTACGTAATAGTATATATCGTTATACGTCATTGCGTAATAGTATATAACGTTATACGTTAGTACGTAATAGTATATAACGTTATACGTTATTACGTATTAGTATATATCGTTATACGTTATTACGTATTAGTATATAACGTTATACGTTAGTACGTAATAGTATATAACGTTATACGTTGTTACGTATTAGTATATAACGTCATACGTTATTACGTAATAGTATATAATGTTATACGTTGTTACGTATTAGTATATAACGTTATACGTTATTACGTAATAGTATATAACGTTATACGTCATTACGTAATAGTATATAACGTTATACGTTAGTACGTAATAGTATATAACGTTACACGTTATTACGTATTAGTATATAACGTTACACGTTATTACGTAATAGTATATAACGTTACACGTTAGTACGTAATAGTATATAACGTTATACGTCATCCGGTAATACTATATAACGTTACACGTTAGTACGTAATAGTATATAACGTTATACGTCATTACGTATTAGTATATAACGTTATACGTTATTACGTAATAGTATATAACGTTATACGTTAGTACGTAATAGTATATAACATTGTACGTTATTACGTATTAGTATATAACGTTATACGTCATTACGTAATAGTATATAACGTTATGCGTTAGTACGTAATAGTATATAACGTTATACGTTATTACGTATTAGTATATATCGTTATACGTTATTACGTATTAGTATATAACGTTATACGTTATTACGTATTAGTATATAACGTTATACGATATTACGTATTAGTATATAACGTTACACGTTATTACGTAATAGTATATAACGTTACACGTTATTACGTAATAGTATATAGCGTTATACGTCATTACGTATTAGTATATAACGTTATACGTCATTACGTGACAGTATATAACGTTATACGTTAGTACGTAATAGTATATATCGTTATACGTCATTGCGTAATAGTATATAACGTTATACGTTAGTACGTAATAGTATATAACGTTATACGTCATTACGTAATAGTATATAACGTTACACGTTATTACGTAATAGTATATAACGTTACACGTTAGTACGTAATAGTATATAACGTTATACGTCATCCGGTAATACTATATAACGTTACACGTTAGTACGTAATAGTATATAACGTTATACGTCATTACGTATTAGTATATAACGTTATACGTTATTACGTAATAGTATATAACGTTATACGTTATTACGTAATAGTATATAACGTTATACGTTATTACTTAATAGTATATAACGTTACACGTTATTACGTAATAGTGTATAGCGTTACACGTTATTACGTAATAGTGTATAGCGTTATACGTCATTACATATTAGTATATAACGTTACACGTTGTTACGTAATAGTATATAACGTTATACGTCGTTACGTATTAGTATATAACGTTACACGTTGTTACGTAATAGTATATAACGTTATACGTCGTTACGTATTAGTATATAACGTTATACGTTATTACGTAATAGTATATAACGTTATACGTTATTACGTAATAGTATATAACGTTATACGATATTACGTATTAGTTTATAACGTTACACGTTATTACGCATTAGTATATAGCGTTATACGTCATTACGTATTAGTATATAACGTTACACGTTATTACATAATAGTATATAACGTTATACGTAATTACGTATTAGTATATAACGTAATACGTCATTACGTAATTATATATAACGTTATACGTTAGTACGTAATAGTATATAACGTTATAAGTCATTACGTATTAGTATATAACGTTATACGTCATTACGTAATAGTATATAACGTCATACGTTAGTACATAATAGTATATAACGTTATACGTTAGTACGTAATAGGATATAACGTTATACGTTATTACGTAATAGTATATAACGTTATACGTTATTACGTAATAGTATATAACGTTATACGTTATTACATAATAGTATATAACGTTACACGTTATTACGTAATAGTATATAGCGTTATACGTCATTACGTATTAGTATATAACGTTATACGTTGGTACGTAATAGTATATAACGTTATACGTCATTACGTAATAGTATATAACGTTATACGTTAGTACGTAATAGGATATAACGTTATACGTTATTACGTAATAGTATATAACGTTATACGTTATTACGTAATAGTATATAACGTTATACGTCATTACGTAATAGTATATAACGTTATGCGTCATCCGGTAATACAATATAACGTTATACGTCATCCGGTAATACTATATAACGTTATACGTTAGTACGTAATAGTATATAAAGTTATACGTTATTACGTATTAGTATATAACGATATACGTCATTACGTAATAGTATATAACGTTATACGTTAGTACGTAATAGTATATAACATTATACGTTATTACGTATTAGTATATAACGTTATACGTCATTACGTAATAGTATATAACGTTATGCGTTAGTACGTAATAGTATATAACGTTATACGTTATTACGTATTAGTATATATCGTTATACGTTATTACGTATTAGTATATAACGTTATACGTTATTACGTATTAGTATATAACGTTATACGATATTACGTATTAGTATATAACGTTACACGTTATTACGTAATAGTATATAACGTCACACGTTATTACGTAATAGTATATAGCGTTATACGTCATTACGTATTAGTATATAACGTTATACGTCATTACGTGACAGTATATAACGTTATACGTTAGTACGTAATAGTATATATCGTTATACGTCATTGCGTAATAGTATATAACGTTATACGTTAGTACGTAATAGTATATAACGTTATACGTTATTACGTATTAGTATATATCGTTATACGTTATTACGTATTAGTATATAACGTTATACGTTAGTACGTAATAGTATATAACGTTATACGTTGTTACGTATTAGTATATAACGTCATACGTTATTACGTAATAGTATATAATGTTATACGTTGTTACGTATTAGTATATAACGTTATACGTTATTACGTAATAGTATATAACGTTGTACGTTATTAATTATTAGTATATAACGTTATTACGTAATAGTATATAACGTTATACGTCATTACGTAATAGTTTATAACGTTATACGGTATTACGTAATAGTATATAACGTTATACGTCATTGCGTAATAGTATATAACGTTATACGTTGGTACGTAATAGTATATAACGTTATACGTTAGTAAGTAATAGCATATAACGTTATACGTCGTTACGTAATAGTATATAACGTTATACGTTAGTACGTAATAGTATATAACTTTATACGTCATTACGTAATAGTATATAACGTTATACGTTATTACGTAATAGTATATAACGTTATTCGTTATTACGTAATAGCATATAACATTATACGTTAGTACGTAATAGTATATAACATTATACGTTATTACGTATTAGTATATAACGTTATACGTCATTACGTAATTATATATAACGTTATACATTATTACGTATTAGTATATAACGTTATACGTCATTACGTAATAGTATATAACGTTATACGTCATTGTGTAATATTATATAACGTTATACGTTATAAGGCAATACTACATAACGTTATACGTCGTAAGGTAATACTATATAACGTTTTACGTTATTCCGTAATAGTATATAATGTAATACGTTATTACGTAATAGAATATAACGTTCTACGTTAGTACGTAATAATATATAACGTTACACGTCATATAGTAATAGTTTATAACGTTATTCGTTAGTACGTAATAGTATACAGGGTGCGCCGTTAGAATTCGGACAGAATTCAATTTGTAGTTCCCACCATATTAGAATTCAGATGTTTGTGCTGATTGACTCTGAAGTTAGTTAAATATGTCAATAAGTCTTCTATAACCTCAAAATGACAGAACTCGTTAAGCAAAACCCGGAATACGATAGAAGAGCGGCGATTATAGAAAGTCTTCGCGCCGGGAGAACGCCGGTCGAAATTATAAAATTCTTTAGCTACCCAAGATCGACGGTATACGACATTCCTGTTGTGGGCAAAACCAAATTTCCAGCAAGTGTTCACGTTTTGAGCGTTGTCTCAAGTGAGGGCGACGTCATGCCTCCGCACTTCTTCCAAAAAGGCGAAAGAATCACAAAGGAGGTTTATTTGGAGGTCCTGAAGACAGTAATAAAGCCGTGGATGGAAATTACGGCTTCTGGAAGGCCGTATTTATTTCAACAAGATGGCGCACCTGCTCACACAAGTCATCTTGTTCAAAATTGGCTCTCTGACAATGTGGACATGTTTTGGTCGAAAGATTTCTGGCCTCCTAACAGTCCCGACCTAAACCCATTGGACTATTACGTGTGGGGCGTTATCGAGAGACAAACTAATAAATGCAGGCACCCCAACGTCAACTCCCTACGAGCTGCTATCGAGTCAGAATTCGCGACAATTAAACGCGACCAGTTGAAGTCAGCGTGCTCGCGCTTTAGAGCAAGAATAGAGCAGGTCATAGAGGCAGAGGGTGGTTACATAGAATAAAACTTCTCAGCAAGGACCCTTTAAATGAGATATAACAACATTTTCATGTGTTTTTGTGTATTGACTTAAATAAACAACTTTCTGCACAAAACTTCTTTTGTCCGGATTCTAACGGCGCACCCTGTATAACGTTATACGTTAGTACGTAATAGTATATATCGTTATACGTCATTGGGTAATAATATATAACGTTATACGTTATTACATAACACTATATAACGTTATACGATATTACGTATTAGTTTATAACGTTACACGTTATTACGTAATAGTATATTACGTTATACGTCATCCGGTAATACTATATCACGTTACACGTTTGTACGTAATAGTATATAACGTTATACGTCATCCGGTAATACTATATAACGTTATACGTCATCCGGTAATACTATATAACGTTATACGTCATCCGGTAATACTATATAACGTTATACGTTAGTACGTAATAGTATATAAAGTTATACGTTATTACGTATTAGTATATAACGATATACGTCATTACGTAATAGTATATAACGTTATACGTTAGTACGTAATAGTATATAACATTATACGTTATTACGTATTAGTATATAACGTTATACGTCATTACGTAATAGTATATAACTTTATGCGTTAGTACGTAATAGTATATAACGTTATACGTTATTACGTATTAGTATATATCGTTATACGTTATTACGTATTAGTATATAACGTTATACGTTATTACGTATTAGTATATAACGTTATACGATATTACGTATTAGTATATAACGTTACACGTTATTACGTAATAGTATATAACGTTACACGTTATTACGTAATAGTATATAGCGTTATACGTCATTACGTATTAGTATATAACGTTATACGTCATTACGTGACAGTATATAACGTTATACGTTAGTACGTAATAGTATATATCGTTATACGTTATTACGTAATAGTATATAACGTTATACGTCATTACGTAATAGTATATAACGTTATACGTTAGTACGTAATAGTATATAACGTTACACGTTATTACGTATTAGTATATAACGTTACACGTTATTACGTAATAGTATATAACGTTACACGTTAGTACGTAATAGTATATAACGTTATACGTCATCCGGTAATACTATATAACGTTACACGTTAGTACGTAATAGTATATAACGTTATACGTCATTACGTATTAGTATATAACGTTATACGTTATTACGTAATAGTATATAACGTTATACGGTATTACGTAATAGTATATAACGTTATACGTTATTACATAATAGTATATAACGTTACACGTTATTACGTAATAGTGTATAGCGTTATACGTCATTACGTATTAGTATATAACGTTACACGTTGTTACGTAATAGTATATAACGTTATACGTCGTTACGTATTAGTATATAACGTTATACGATATTACGTAATAGTATATAACGTTATACGATATTACGTATTAGTTTATAACGTTACACGTTATTACGCATTAGTATATAGCGTTATACGTCATTACGTATTAGTATATAACGTTACACGTTATTACATAATAGTATATAACGTTATACGTAATTACGTATTAGTATATAACGTTATACGTCATTACGTAATTATATATAACGTTATACGTTAGTACGTAATAGTATATAACGTTATAAGTCATTACGTATTAGTATATAACGTTATACGTCATTACGTAATAGTATATAACGTCATACGTTAGTACATAATAGTATATAACGTTATACGTTAGTACGTAATAGGATATAACGTTATACGTTATTACGTAATAGTATATAACGTTATACGTTATTACGTAATAGTATATAACGTTATACGTTATTACATAATAGTATATAACGTTACACGTTATTACGTAATAGTATATAGCGTTATACGTTATTACGTATTAGTATATAACGTTATACGTTAGTACGTAATAGTATATAACGTTATACGTCATTACGTAATAGTATATAACGTTATACGTTATTACATAACAGTATATAACGTTATACGTTATTACGTAATAGTATATAACGTTATACGTTATTACGTAATAGTATATAACGTTATACGTCATTACGTAATAGTATATAACGTTATACGTCATCCGGTAATACTATATAACGTTATACGTCATCCGGTAATACTATATAACGTTATACGTTAGTACGTAATAGTATATAAAGTTATACGTTATTACGTATTAGTATATAACGATATACGTCATTACGTAATAGTATATAACGTTATACGTTAGTACGTAATAGTATATAACATTATACGTTATTACGTATTAGTATATAACGTTATACGTCATTACGTAATAGTATATAACGTTATGCGTTAGTACGTAATAGTAAATAACGTTATACGTTATTACGTATTAGTATATATCGTTATACGTTATTACGTATTAGTATATAACGTTATACGTTATTACGTATTAGTATATAACGTTATACGATATTACGTATTAGTATATAACGTTACACGTTATTACGTAATAGTATATAACGTTACACGTTATTACGTAATAGTATATAGCGTTATACGTCATTACGTATTAGTATATAACGTTATACGTCATTACGTGACAGTATATAACGTTATACGTTAGTACGTAATAGTATATATCGTTATACGTCATTGCGTAATAGTATATAACGTTATACGTTAGTACGTAATAGTATATAACGTTATACGTTATTACGTATTAGTATATATCGTTATACGTTATTACGTATTAGTATATAACGTTATACGTTAGTACGTAATAGTATATAACGTTATACGTTGTTACGTATTAGTATATAACGTCATACGTTATTACGTAATAGTATATAACTTTACACGTTATTACGTATTAGTATATAACGTTACACGTTATTACGTAATAGTATATAACGTTACACGTTAGTACGTAATAGTATATAACGTTATACGTCATCCGGTAATACTATATAACGTTACACGTTAGTACGTAATAGTATATAACGTTATACGTCATTACGTATTAGTATATAACGTTATACGTTATTACGTAATAGTATATAACGTTATACGTTAGTACGTAATAGTATATAACATTATACGTAATTACGTATTAGTATATAACGTTATACGTCATTACGTAATAGTATATAACGTTATGCGTTAGTACGTAATAGTATATAACGTTATACGTTATTACGTATTAGTATATATCGTTATACGTTATTACGTATTAGTATATAACGTTATACGATATTACGTATTAGTTTATAACGTTATACGATATTACGTATTAATATATAACGTTACACGTTATTACGTAATAGTATATAACGTTATACGTCATTGCGTAATAGTATATAACGTTATACGATATTACGTATTAGTATATAACGTTACACGTTAGTACGTAGTAGTATATAACGTTATACGATATTACGTATTAGTATATAACGTTACACGTTATTACGTAATAGTATATAGCGTTATACGTCATTACGTATTAGTATATAACGTTATACGTCATTACGTGACAGTATATAACGTTATACGTTATAACGTATTGTTATATACCGTTATACGTTAGTACGTAATAGTATATAACGTTATACGTAATTACGTATTAGTATATAACGTTATACGTCATTACGTGACAGTATATAACGTTATACGTTAGTACGTAATAGTATATATCGTTATACGTCATTGCGTAATAGTATATAACGTTATACGATATTACGTATTAATATATAACGTTACACGTTATTACGTAATAGTATATAATGTTATACGTCATTGCGTAATAGTATATAACGTTATACGTCATCCGGTAATACTATATAACGTTATACGTCATCCGGTAATACTATATAACGTTATACGTTAGTACGTAATAGTATATAACGTTATACGTTATTACGTATTAGTATATAACGTTATACGTCATTACGTAATAGTATATAACGTTATACGTTAGTACGTAGTAGTATATAACGTTATACGTTATTACGTATTAGTATATAACGTTATACGATATTACGTATTAGTATATAACATTACACGTTATTACGTAATAGTATATAACGTTACACGTTATTACGTAATAGTATATAACGTTACACGTTATTACGTAATAGTATATAACGTTACACGTTATTACGTAATAGTATATAACGTTATACGTCATTACGTAATAGTATATAACGTTATACGTTATTACGTAATAGTATATAAAATTATACGTTATTACGTAATAGTATATATCGTTATACGTCATTACGTAATAGTATAAAACTTTATACGTAATTACGTAATAGTATATATCGTTATACGTTAGTACGTAATAGTATATAAAGTTATACGTTATTACGTATTAGTATATAACGTTATACGTCATTACATAATAGTATATAACGTTATACGATATTACGTATTAGTATATAACGTTATACGTTATTACGTAATAGTATATAACGTTATACGTTATTACATAGTAGTATATAACGTTATACGATATTACGTATTAGTTTATAACGTTATACGATATTACGTATTAATATATAACGTTACACGTTATTACGTAATAGTATATAACGTTATACGTCATTGCGTAATAGTATATAACGTTATACGTTGGTACGTAATAGTATATAACGTTATACGTTAGTACGTAATAGGATATAACGTTATACGTCATTACGTAATAGTATATAACGTTATACGTTATTACGTAATAGTATATAACGTTATACGTTATTACATAATAGTTTATAACGTTATACGATATTACGTATTAGTTTATAATGTTACACGTTATTACGTAATAGTATATAACGTTATACGTTATTACATAATAGTATATAACGTTATACGATATTACGTATTTGTTTATAACGTTACACGTTATTACGTATTATTATATAACGTTACACGTTATTACGTAATAGTATATAACGTTATACGATATTACGTATTAGTATATAACGTTACACGTTATTACGTAATAGTATATAACGTTATACGATATTACGTATTAGTATATAACGTTATACGTTATTACGTATTAGTATATAACGTTATACGTCATTACGTAATAGTATATAACGTTATACGTTAGTACGTAGTAGTATATAACGTTATACGTTATTACGTAATAGTATATAACGTTATACGTTATTACATAATAGTTTATAACGTTATACGATATTACGTATTAGTTTATAATGTTACACGTTATTACGTAATAGTATATAACGTTATACGTTATTACATAATAGTATATAACGTTATACGATATTACGTATTTGTTTATAACGTTACACGTTATTACGTATTATTATATAACGTTACACGTCATTGCGTAATAGTATATAACGTTATACGTTGGTACGTAATAGTATATAACGTTATACGTTAGTACGTAATAGGATATAACGTTATACGTCATTACGTAATAGTACATAACGTTATACGTTAGTACGTAATAGTATATAACGTTATACGTTATAACGTATTGTTATATACCGTTATACGTTAGTACGTAATAGTATATAACGTTATACGTAATTACGTATTAGTATATAACGTTATACGTCATTACGTGACAGTATATAACGTTATACGTTAGTACGTAATAGTATATATCGTTATACGTCATTGCGTAATAGTATATAACGTTATACGATATTACGTATTAATATATAACGTTACACGTTATTACGTAATAGTATATAATGTTATACGTCATTGCGTAATAGTATATAACGTTATACGTCATCCGGTAATACTATATAACGTTATACGTCATCCGGTAATACTATATAACGTTATACGTTAGTACGTAATAGTATATAACGTTATACGTTATTACGTATTAGTATATAACGTTATACGTCATTACGTAATAGTATATAACGTTATACGTTAGTACGTAGTAGTATATAACGTTTACGTTATTACGTATTAGTATATAACGTTATACGATATTACGTATTAGTATATAACGTTACACGTTATTACGTAATAGTATATAACGTTACACGTTATTACGTAATAGTATATAACGTTATACGTCATTACGTAATAGTATATAACGTTATACGTTATTACGTAATAGTATATAAAATTATACGTTATTACGTAATAGTATATATCGTTATACGTCATTACGTAATAGTATAAAACTTTATACGTAATTACGTAATAGTATATATCGTTATACGTTAGTACGTAATAGTATATAAAGTTATACGTTATTACGTATTAGTATATAACGTTATACGTCATTACATAATAGTATATAACGTTATACGATATAACGTATTAGTATATAACGTTATACGTTATTACGTAATAGTATATAACGTTATACGTTATTACATAGTAGTATATAACGTTATACGATATTACGTATTAGTTTATAACGTTATACGATATTACGTATTAATATATAACGTTACACGTTATTACGTAATAGTATATAACGTTATACGTCATTGCGTAATAGTATATAACGTTATACGTTGGTACGTAATAGTATATAACGTTATACGTTAGTACGTAATAGGATATAACGTTATACGTCATTACGTAATAGTATATAACGTTATACGTTATTACGTAATAGTATATAACGTTATACGTTATTACATAATAGTTTATAACGTTATACGATATTACGTATTAGTTTATAATGTTACACGTTATTACGTAATAGTATATAACGTTATACGTTATTACATAATAGTATATAACGTTATACGATATTACGTATTTGTTTATAACGTTACACGTTATTACGTATTATTATATAACGTTACACGTTATTACGTAATAGTATATAACGTTATACGATATTACGTATTAGTATATAACGTTACACGTTATTACGTAATAGTATATAACGTTATACGATATTACGTATTAGTATATAACGTTACACGTTAGTACGTAGTAGTATATAACGTTATACGATATTACGTATTAGTATATAACGTTACACGTTATTACGTAATAGTATATAACGTTATACGATATTACGTATTAGTATATAACGTTACACGTTAGTACGTAGTAGTATATAACGTTATACGATATTACGTATTAGTATATAACGTTACACGTTATTACGTAATAGTCTATAGCGTAATACGTCATTACGTATTAGTATATAACGTTATACGTTATTACGTAATAGTATATAACGTTATACGTTATTACGTAATAGTATATAACGTTATACGTTATTACATGGTAGGATATAACGTTATACGATATTACGTATTAGTTTATAATGTTACACGTTATTACGTATTAGTATATAACGTTACACGTTATTACGTAATAGTATATAACGTTACACGTTAGTACGTAATAGTATATAACGTTATATGTCATCCGGTAATACTATATAACGTTACACGTTAGTACGTAATAGTATATAACGTTATACGTTATTACGTAATAGTATATAACGTTATACGTTATTACATAGTAGTATATAACGTTATACGATATTACGTATTAGTTTATAACGTTATACGATATTACGTATTAATATATAACGTTACACGTTATTACGTAATAGTATATAACGTTATACGTCATTGCGTAATAGTATATAACGTTATACGTTGGTACGTAATAGTATATAACGTTATACGTTAGTACGTAATAGGATATAACGTTATACGTCATTACGTAATAGTATATAACGTTATACGTTAGTACGTAATAGTATATAACGTTATACGTTATTGCGTATTAGTATATAACGTTATACGTCATCCGGTAATACTATATAACGTTATACGTTAGTACGTAACAGTATATAACGTTATACGTTATTACGTACTAGTATATACCGTTATACGTCATTACGTAATAGTATATAACGTTATACGTTAGTACGTAATAGTATATAACGTTATACGTTATTACGTATTAGTATATAACGTTATACGTTATTACGTATTAGTATATAACGTTATACGTTATTACGTATTAGTATATAACGTTATACGATATTACGTAATAGTATATAACGTTATACGTCATTACGTAATAGTATATAACGTTATACGTCATTACGTATTAGTATATAACGTTATACGTCATTACGTAATAGTATATAACGTTATACGTTATTACGTACTAGTATATAACGTTATACGTTATTACGTAATAGTATATAACGTTATACGTTAGTACGTAATAGTATATAACGTTATACGTTATTACGTATTAGTATATAACGTTATACGTTATTACGTAATAGTATATAACGTTATACGTTATTACGTATTAGTATATAACGTTATACGTTATTACGTATTAGTATATAACGTTATACGTTATTACGTATTAGTATATAACGTTATACGATATTACGTAGTAGTATATAACGTTATACGTCATTGCGTAATAGTATATACCGTTATACGTTAGTACGTAATAGGATATAACGTTATACGTTATAAGGTAATACTCAATAACGTTATATGTCAATACATAATAGTATATAACGTTATACGTCTTTACGTAATAGTATATAACGTTATACGTTATTACGTATTATTATATACCGTTATACGTTAGTACGTAATAGTATATAACGTTATACGTAATTACGTATTAGTATATAACGTTATACGTCATTACGTGACAGTATATAACGTTATACGTTAGTACGTAATAGTATATATCTTTATACCTCATTGCGTAATAGTATATAACGTTATACGTCATCCGGTAATACTATATAACGTTATACATTAGTACGTAATAGTATATAATGTTATACGTTGTTACGTATTAGTATATAACGTTATACGTTATTACGTAATAGTATATAACGTTATACGTCATTACGTAATAGTATATAACGTTATACGTCATCCGGTAATACTATATAACGTTATACGTCATCCGGTAATACTATATAACGTTATACGTTAGTACGTAATAGTATATAACGTTATACGTTATTACGTAATAGTATATAAAATTATACGTTATTACGTAGTAGTATATATCGTTATACGTTAGTACGTAATAGTATATAAAGTTATACGTTATTACGTATTAGTATATAACGTTATACGTCATTACGTAATTATATATAACGTTATACGTTAGTACCATATATTATATAACGTTATAAGTTAGTACGTAATAGGATATAACGTTACACGTTATTACGTAATAGTACATAACGTTATACGATATTACGTATTAGTATATAACGTTACACGTTATTACGTAATAGTATATAACGTTATACGTTATTACATAATAGTATATAACGTTATACGATATTACGTATTAGTTTATAACGTTACACGTTATTACGTATTATTATATAACGTTACACGTTATTACGTAATAGTATATAACGTTATACGATATTACGTATTAGTATATAACGTTACACGTTATTACGTAATAGTATATAACGTTATACGATATTACGTATTAGTATATAACGTTACACGTTAGTACGTAGTAGTATATAACGTTATACGATATTACGTATTAGTATATAACGTTACACGTTATTACGTAATAGTATATAACGTTATACGATATTACATATTAGTATATAACGTTACACGTTAGTACGTAGTAGTATATAACGTTATACGATATTACGTATTAGTATATAACGTTACACGTTATTACGTAATAGTCTATAGCGTTATACGTCATTACGTATTAGTATATAACGTTATACGTTATTACGTAATAGTATATAACGTTATACGTTATTACGTAATAGTATATAACGTTATACGTTATTACATAGTAGGATATAACGATATACGATATTACGTATTAGTTTATAACGTTACACGTTATTACGTATTAGTATATAACGTTACACGTTATTACGTAATAGTATATAACATTACACGTTAGTACGTAATAGTATATAACGTTATATGTCATCCGGTAATACTATATAACGTTACACGTTAGTACGTAATAGTATATAACGTTATACGTCATTACGTAATACTATATAACGTTATACGTTATTACGTAATAGTATATAACGTTATAGGTTATTACGTAATAGTATATAACGTTATACGTTATTACATAATAGTATATAACGTTACACGTTATTACGTAATAGTATATAGCGTTATACGTCATTACGTATTAGTATATAACGTTACACGTTATTACGTGACAGTATATAACGTTATACGGCATTACGTATTAGTATATAACGTTATACGTTATTACGTAATAGTATATAACGTTATACGTTATTACGTAATAGTATATAACGTTATACGTTATTACGTAATAATATATAACGTTATACGTTATTACATAGTAGTATATAACGTTATACGATATTACGTATTAGTTTATAACGTTATACGATATTACGTATTAATATATAACGTTACACGTTATTACGTAATAGTATATAACGTTATACGTCATTGCGTAATAGTATATAACGTTATACGTTGGTACGTAATAGTATATAACGTTATACGTTAGTACGTAATAGGATATAACGTTATACGTCATTACGTGACAGTATATAACGTTATATGTTAGTACGTTGTAGTATATATCGTTATACGTCATTGCGTAATAGTATATAACGTTATACGTTAGTACGTAATAGTATATAACGTTATACGTCATCCGGTAATACTATATAACTTTATACATTAGTACGTAATAGTATATAATGTTATACGTTATTACGTATTAGTATATAACGTTATACGTTATTACGTAATAGTATATAACGTTATACGTCATTGCGTATTAGTATATAACGTTATACGATATTACGTATTAGTATATAACGTTACACGTTATTACGTAATAGTATATAACGTTACACGTTATTACGTAATAGTATATAACGTTATACGTTATTACGTAATAGTATATAACGTTATACGTTATTACGTATTAGTATATAACGTTATACGTTATTACGTATTAGTATATAACGTTACACGTTATTACGTAATAGTATATAACGTTACACGTTAGTACGTAATAGTATATAACGTTATATGTCATCCGGTAATACTATATAACGTTACACGTTAGTACGTAATAGTATATAACGTTATACGTCATTACGTAATACTATATAACGTTATACGTTATTACGTATTAGTATATAACGTTATACGTTATCACGTAATAGTATATAACGTTATACGATATTACGTAATAGTATATAACGTTATACGTCATTACGTAATACTATATAACGTTATACGTTATTACGTATTAGTATATAACGTTATACGTCATCCGGTAATACTATATAACGTTATACGTCATCCGGTAATACTATATAACGTTATACGTTAGTACGTATTAGTATATAACGTTATACGTCATTACGTAATAGTATATAACGTTATACGTTAGTACGTAATAGTATATAACGTTATAAGTTATTACGTATTAGTATATAACGTTATACGTTATTACGTATTAGTATATAACGTTATACGTCATTACGTAATTATATATAACGTTATAC
Source organism: Bombus pascuorum (assembly GCF_905332965.1). NCBI lineage: Eukaryota > Metazoa > Arthropoda > Insecta > Hymenoptera > Apidae > Bombus > Bombus pascuorum. The sequence goes on from NC_083488.1 coordinate 10,155,835, forward strand.
GTTAGTACGTATTAGCATATAACGTTATACGTCATTACGTAATAGTATATAACGTTATACGTCGTTACGTATTAGTATATAACGTTATACGTTAATACGTAATAGTATATAACGTTATACGTTATTACGTAATAGTATATAACGTTATACGATATTACGTATTAGTTTATAACGTTACACGTTATTACTTATTAGTATATAGCGTTATACGTCATTACGTATTAGTATATAACGTTACACGTTATTACATAATAGTATATAACGTTATACGTAATTACGTATTAGTATATAACGTTATACGTCATTACGTAATAGTATATAACGTTATACGTCATTGCGTAATATTACATAACGTTGTACGTTATAAGGCAATACTACATAACGTTATACGTCATAAGGTAATACTATATAACGTTTTACGTTATTCCGTAATAGTATATAATGTAATACGTTATTACGTAATAGAATATAACGTTATACGTTAGTACGTAATAATATATAACGTTACACGTCATATAGTAATAGTTTATAACGTTATTCGTTAGTACGTAATAGTATATAACGTTATACGTTAGTACGTAATAGTATATATCGTTATACGTCATTGGGTAATAATATATAACGTTATACGTTATTACATAGTAGTATATAACGATATACGATATTACGTATTAGTTTAAAACGTTATACGATATTACGTATTAGTGTATAACGTTACACGTTATTACGTAATAGTATATAGCGTTATACGTCATTACTTATTAGTATATAACGACATACGTTATTACGTAATAGTATATAACGTTATACGTTATTACGTAATAGTATATAACGTTATACGTTATTACATAGTAGTATATAACGTTATACGATATTACGTATTAGTTTATAACGTTAAACGTTATTACGTATTAGTATATAACGTTACACGTTATTACGTAATAGTATATAACGTTACACGTTAGTACGTAATAGTATATAACGTTATACGTCATCCGGTAATACTATAAAACGTTACACGTTAGTACGTAATAGTATATAACGTTATAAGTCATTACGTATTAGTATATAACGTTATACGTTATTACGTAATAGTATATAACGTTATACGTTATTACGTAATAGTATATAACGTTATACGTTATTACGTAATAGTATATAACGTTATACGTTATTACGTAATAGTATATAACGTTATACGTTAGTACGTAATAGGATATAACGTTATACGTTATTACGTAATAGTATATAACGTTATACGTTATTACGTAATAGTATATAACGTTATACGTCATTACGTAATAGTATATAACGTTATACGTCATCCGGTAATACTATATAACGTTATACGTCATCCGGTAATACTATATAACGTTATACGTTAGTACGTAATAGTATATAACGTTGTACGTCATTGCGTAATAGTATATAACGTTATACGTTATTACGTAATAGTATATAACGTTATACGTTAGTACGTAATAGTATATAACATTATACGTTATTACGTATTAGTATATAACGTTATACGTCATTACGTATTAGTATATAACGTTACACGTTATTACGTAATAGTATATAACGTTATACGATATTACGTATTAGTATATAACATTATACGTTATTACGTATTAGTATATAACGTTATACGTCATTACGTAATTATATATAACGTTATACGTTAGTACGTATTAGTATATAACGTTATACGTCATTACGTAATAGTATATAACGTTATACGTCGTTACGTATTAGTATATAACGTTATACGTTAATACGTAATAGTATATAACGTTATACGTCATTACGTATTAGTATATAACGTTACACGTTATTACATAATAGTATATAACGTTATACGTAAGTACGTATTAGTATATAACGTTATACGTCATTACGTAATAGTATATAACGTTATACGTCATTGCGTAATATTACATAACGTTGTACGTTATAAGGCAATACTACATAACGTTATACGTCATAAGGTAATACTATATAACGTTTTACGTTATTCCGTAATAGTATATAATGTAATACGTTATTACGTAATAGAATATAACGTTATACGTTAGTACGTAATAATATATAACGTTACACGTCATATAGTAATAGTTTATAACGTTATTCGTTAGTACGTAATAGTATATAACGTTATACGTTAGTACGTAATAGTATATATCGTTATACGTCATTGGGTAATAATATATAACGTTATACGTTATTACATAGTAGTATATAACGATATACGATATTACGTATTAGTTTAAAACGTTATACGATATTACGTATTAGTATATAACGTTACACGTTATTACGTAATAGTATATAGCGTTATACGTCATTACTTATTAGTATATAACGACATACGTTATTACGTAATAGTATATAACGTTATACGTTATTACGTAATAGTATATAACGTTATACGTTATTACATAGTAGTATATAACGTTATACGATATTACGTATTAGTTTATAACGTTAAACGTTATTACGTATTAGTATATAACGTTACACGTTATTACGTAATAGTATATAACGTTACACGTTAGTACGTAATAGTATATAACGTTATACGTCATCCGGTAATACTATATAACGTTACACGTTAGTACGTAATAGTATATAACGTTATACGTCATTACGTATTAGTATATAATGTTATACGTTATTACGTAATAGTATATAACGTTATACGTTATTACGTAATAGTATATAACGTTATACGTTATTACGTAATAGTATATAACGTTACACGTTGTTACGTAATAGTATATAACGTTATACGTCGTTACGTATTAGTATATAACGTTATACGTTAATACGTAATAGTATATAACGTTATACGTTATTACGTAATAGTATATAACGTTATACGATATTACGTATTAGTTTATAACGTTACACGTTATTACGTAATAGTATATAACGTTATACGTTAGTACGTAATAGTATATAACATTATACGTTATTACGTATTAGTATATAACGTTATACGTCATTACGTATTAGTATATAACGTTACACGTTATTACGTAATAGTATATAACGTTATACGATATTACGTATTAGTATATAACATTATACGTTATTACGTATTAGTATATAACGTTATACGTCATTACGTAATTATATATAACGTTATACGTTAGTACGTATTAGCATATAACGTTATACGTCATTACGTAATAGTATATAACGTTATACGTCGTTACGTATTAGTATATAACGTTATACGTTAATACGTAATAGTATATAACGTTATACGTTATTACGTAATAGTATATAACGTTATACGATATTACGTATTAGTTTATAACGTTACACGTTATTACTTATTAGTATATAGCGTTATACGTCATTACGTATTAGTATATAACGTTACACGTTATTACATAATAGTATATAACGTTATACGTAATTACGTATTAGTATATAACGTTATACGTCATTACGTAATAGTATATAACGTTATACGTCATTGCGTAATATTACATAACGTTGTACGTTATAAGGCAATACTACATAACGTTATACGTCATAAGGTAATACTATATAACGTTTTACGTTATTCCGTAATAGTATATAATGTAATACGTTATTACGTAATAGAATATAACGTTATACGTTAGTACGTAATAATATATAACGTTACACGTCATATAGTAATAGTTTATAACGTTATTCGTTAGTACGTAATAGTATATAACGTTATACGTTAGTACGTAATAGTATATATCGTTATACGTCATTGGGTAATAATATATAACGTTATACGTTATTACATAGTAGTATATAACGATATACGATATTACGTATTAGTTTAAAACGTTATACGATATTACGTATTAGTATATAACGTTACACGTTATTACGTAATAGTATATAGCGTTATACGTCATTACTTATTAGTATATAACGACATACGTTATTACGTAATAGTATATAACTTTATACGTTATTACGTAATAGTATATAACGTTATACGTTATTACATAGTAGTATATAACGTTATACGATATTACGTATTAGTTTATAACGTTAAACGTTATTACGTATTAGTATATAACGTTACACGTTATTACGTAATAGTATATAACGTTACACGTTAGTACGTAATAGTATATAACGTTATACGTCATCCGGTAATACTATATAACGTTACACGTTAGTACGTAATAGTATATAACGTTATACGTCATTACGTATTAGTATATAACGTTATACGTTATTACGTAATAGTATATAACGTTATACGTTATTACGTAATAGTATATAACGTTATACGTTATTACGTAATAGTATATAACGTTATACGTTATTACGTAATAGTATATAACGTTATACGTTAGTACGTAATAGGATATAACGTTATACGTTATTACGTAATAGTATATAACGTTATACGTTATTACGTAATAGTATATAACGTTATACGTCATTACGTAATAGTATATAACGTTATACGTCATCCGGTAATACTATATAACGTTATACGTCATCCGGTAATACTATATAACGTTATACGTTAGTACGTAATAGTATATAACGTTGTACGTCATTGCGTAATAGTATATAACGTTATACGTTATTACGTAATAGTATATAACGTTATACGTTAGTACGTAATAGTATATAACATTATACGTTATTACGTATTAGTATATAACGTTATACGTCATTACGTATTAGTATATAACGTTACACGTTATTACGTAATAGTATATAACGTTATACGATATTACGTATTAGTATATAACATTATACGTTATTACGTATTAGTATATAACGTTATACGTCATTACGTAATTATATATAACGTTATACGTTAGTACGTATTAGTATATAACGTTATACGTCATTACGTAATAGTATATAACGTTATACGTCGTTACGTATTAGTATATAACGTTATACGTTAATACGTAATAGTATATAACGTTATACGTTATTACGTAATAGTATATAACGTTATACGATATTACGTATTAGTTTATAACGTTACACGTTATTACTTATTAGTATATAGCGTTATACGTCATTACGTATTAGTATATAACGTTACACGTTATTACATAATAGTATATAACGTTATACGTAAGTACGTATTAGTATATAACGTTATACGTCATTACGTAATAGTATATAACGTTATACGTCATTGCGTAATATTACATAACGTTGTACGTTATAAGGCAATACTACATAACGTTATACGTCATAAGGTAATACTATATAACGTTTTACGTTATTCCGTAATAGTATATAATGTAATACGTTATTACGTAATAGAATATAACGTTATACGTTAGTACGTAATAATATATAACGTTACACGTCATATAGTAATAGTTTATAACGTTATTCGTTAGTACGTAATAGTATATAACGTTATACGTTAGTACGTAATAGTATATATCGTTATACGTCATTGGGTAATAATATATAACGTTATACGTTATTACATAGTAGTATATAACGATATACGATATTACGTATTAGTTTAAAACGTTATACGATATTACGTATTAGTATATAACGTTACACGTTATTACGTAATAGTATATAGCGTTATACGTCATTACTTATTAGTATATAACGACATACGTTATTACGTAATAGTATATAACGTTATACGTTATTACGTAATAGTATATAACGTTATACGTTATTACATAGTAGTATATAACGTTATACGATATTACGTATTAGTTTATAACGTTAAACGTTATTACGTATTAGTATATAACGTTACACGTTATTACGTAATAGTATATAACGTTACACGTTAGTACGTAATAGTATATAACGTTATACGTCATCCGGTAATACTATATAACGTTACACGTTAGTACGTAATAGTATATAACGTTATACGATATTACGTATTAGTTTATAACGTTACACGTTATTACGTATTAGTATATAGCGTTATACGTCATTACGTATTAGTATATAACGTTACACGTTATTACATAATAGTATATAACGTTATACGTAATTACGTATTAGTATATAACGTTATACGTCATTACGTAATTATATATAACGTTATACGTTAGTACGTAATAGTATATAACGTTATAAGTCACTACGTATTAGTATATAACGTTATACGTCATTACGTAATAGTATATAACGTCATACGTTAGTACCTAATAGTATATAACGTTATACGTTATAACGTAATAGTATATAACGTTATACGTTATTACATAATAGTATATAACGTTACACGTTATTACGTAATAGTATATAGCGTTATATGTCATTACGTATTGGTATATAACGTTATACGTTGGTACGTAATAGTATATAACGTTATACGATATTACGTATTAGTTTATAACCGTATACGATATGACGTATTAGTATATAACGTTACACGTTATTACGTAATAGTATATAACGTTATACGATATTACGTATTAGTATATAACGTTACACGTTAGTACGTAGTAGTATATAACGTTATACGATATTACGTATTAGTATATAACGTTACACGTTATTACGCAATAGTATATAGCGTTATACGTCATTACGTATTAGTATACAACGTTATACGTCATTACGTGACAGTATATAACGTTATACGTTAGTACGTAATAGTATATATCGTTATACGTCATTGCGTAATAGTATATAACGTTATACGTTAGTACGTAATAGTATATAACGTTATACGTCATCCGGTAATACTATATAACGTTATACGTTAGTACGTAATAGTATATAATGTTATACGTTGTTACGTATTAGTATATAACGTCATTTGTTATTACGTAATAGTATATAATGTTATACGTTGTCACGTATTAGTATATAACGTTATACGTTATTACGTAATAGTATATAACGTTATACGTCATTACGTAATAGTATATAACGTTATACGTTAGTACGTAATAGGATATAACGTTATACGTTATTACGTAATAGTATATAACGTTATACGTTATTACGTAATAGTATATAACGTTATACGTCATTACGTAATAGTATATAACGTTATACGTCATCCGGTAATACTATATAACGTTATACGTCATCCGGTAATACTATATAACGTTATACGTTAGTACGTAATAGTATATAACGGTATACGTTATTACGTATTAGTATATAACGATATACGTCATTACGTAATAGTATATAACGTTATACGTTAGTACGTAATAGGATATAACGTTATACGTTATTACGTAATAGTATATAGCGTTATACGTCATTACGTATTAGTATATAACGTTATACGTTGGTACGTAATAGTATTTAACGTTATACGATATTACGTAATAGTATATAACGTTATACGCTATTACATAATAGTATATAACGTTATTCGTTATTACGTAATAGCATATAACGTTATACGTTAGTACGTAATAGTATATAACATTATACGTTATTACGTATTAGTATATAACGTTATACGTCATTACGTAATTATATATAACGTTATACGTTAGTACGTATTAGTATATAACGTTATACGTCATTACGTAATAGTATATAACGTTATACGTCATTGCGTATTAGTATATAACGTTACACGTTATTACATAATAGTATATAACGTTATACGTAATTACGTATTAGTATATAACGTTATACGTCATTACGTAATAGTATATAACGTCATACGTTAGTACCTAATAGTATATAACGTTATACGTTATTACGTAATAGTATATAACGTTATACGTTATTACATAATAGTATATAACGTTACACGTTATTACGTAATAGTATATAGCGTTATACGTCATTACGTATTGGTATATAACGTTATACGTTGGTACGTAATAGTATATAACGTTATACGATATTACGTATTAGTTTATAACCTTATACGATATGACGTATTAGTATATAACGTTACACGTTATTACGTAATAGTATATAACGTTATACGATATTACGTATTAGTATATAACGTTACACGTTAGTACGTAGTAGTATATAACGTTATACGATATTACGTATTAGTATATAACGTTACACGTTATTACGCAATAGTATATAGCGTTATACGTCATTACGTATTAGTATATAACGTTATACGTTATTACGTAATAGTATATAACGTTATACGTTATTACGTAATAGTATATAACGTTATACGTTATTACATAATAGTATATAACGTTATACGATATTACGTATTAGTTTATAACGTTACACGTTATTACGTAATAGTATATATCGTTATACGTCATCCGGTAATACTATATCACGTTACACGTTTGTACGTAATAGTATATAACGTTATACGTTATTACATAGTAGTATATAACGATATACGTTATTACGTAATAGTATATAACGTTATACGTTATTACGTAATAGTATATAACGTTATACGTTATTACATAGTAGTATATAACGTTATACGATATTACGTATTAGTTTATAACGTTACACGTTATTACGTATTAGTATATAACGTTACACATTATTACGTAATAGTATATAACGTTACACGTTAGTACGTAATAGTATATAACGTTATACGTCATCCGGTAATACTAAATAACGTTACACGTTAGTACGTAATAGTATATAACGTTATACGTCATTACGTATTAGTATATAACGTTATACGTTATTACGTAATAGTATATAACGTTATACGTTATTACGTAATAGTATATAACGTTATACGTTATTACATAATAGTATATAACGTTACACGTTGTTACGTAATAATATATAACGTTATACGTCGTTACGTATTAGTATATAACGTTATACGTTAATACCTAATAGTATATAACGTTATACGTTATTACGAAATAGTATATAACGTTATACGATATTACGTATTAGTTTATAACGTTACACGTTATTACGTATTAGTATATAGCGTTATACGTCATTACGTATTAGTATATAACGTTACACGTTATTACATAATAGTATATAACGTTATACGTAATTACGTATTAGTATATAACGTTATACGTCATTACGTAATAGTATATAACGTCATACGTTAGTACCTAATAGTATATAACGTTATACGTTATTACGTAATAGTATATAACGTTATACGTTATTACATAATAGTATATAACGTTACACGTTATTACGTAATAGTATATAGCGTTATACGTCATTACGTATTGGTATATAACGTTATACGTTGGTACGTAATAGTATATAACGTTATACGATATTACGTATTAGTTTATAACCTTATACGATATGACGTATTAGTATATAACGTTACACGTTATTACGTAATAGTATATAACGTTATACGATATTACGTATTAGTATATAACGTTACACGTTAGTACGTAGTAGTATATAACGTTATACGATATTACGTATTAGTATATAACGTTACACGTTATTACGCAATAGTATATAGCGTTATACGTCATTACGTATTAGTATATAACGTTATACGTCATTACGTGACAGTATATAACGTTATACGTTAGTACGTAATAGTATATATCGTTATACGTCATTGCGTAATAGTATATAACGTTATACGTTATTACGTAATAGTATATAACGTTATACGATATTACGTATTAGTATATAACGTTACACGTTAGTACGTAGTAGTATATAACGTTATACGTTAGTACGTAATAGTATATAACGTTATACGTCATCCGGTAATACTATATAACGTTATACGTTAGTACGTTAGTACGTAATAGTATATAATGTTATACGTTGTTACGTATTAGTATATAACGTCATACGTTATTACGTAATAGTATATAATGTTATACGTTGTCACGTATTAGTATATAACGTTATACGTTATTACGTAATAGTATATAACGTTTTACGTCATTACGTAATAGTATATAACGTCATACGTTAGTACGTAATAGGATATAACGTTATACGTTATTACGTAATAGTATATAACGTTATACGTTATTACGTAATAGTATATAACGTTATACGTCATTACGTAATAGTATATAACGTTATACGTCATCCGGTAATACTATATAACGTTATACGTCATCCGGTAATACTATATAACGTTATACGTTAGTACGTAATAGTATATAACGGTATACGTTATTACGTATTAGTATATAACGATATACGTCATTACGTAATAGTATATAACGTTATACGTTAGTACGTAATAGGATATAACGTTATACGTTATTACGTAATAGTATATAGCGTTATACGTCATTACGTATTAGTATATAACGTTATACGTTGGTACGTAATAGTATATAACGTTATACGATATTACGTATTAGTTTATAACGTTATACGATATGACGTATTAATATATAACGTTACACGTTATTACGTAATAGTATATAACGTTGTACGTCATTGCGTAATAGTATATAACGTTATACGTTATTACGTAATAGTATATAACGTTATACGTTAGTACGTAATAGTATATAACATTATACGTTATTACGTATTAGTATATAACGTTATACGTCATTACGTATTAGTATATAACGTTACACGTTATTACGTAATAGTATATAACGTTATACGATATTACGTATTAGTATATAACATTATACGTTATTACGTATTAGTATATAACGTTATACGTCATTACGTAATTATATATAACGTTATACGTTAGTACGTATTAGTATATAACGTTATACGTCATTACGTAATAGTATATAACGTTATACGTCGTTACGTATTAGTATATAACGTTATACGTTAATACGTAATAGTATATAACGTTATACGTTATTACGTAATAGTATATAACGTTATACGATATTACGTATTAGTTTATAACGTTACACGTTATTACGTATTAGTATATAGCATTATACGTCATTACGTATTAGTATATAACGTTACACGTTATTACATAATAGTATATAACGTTATACGTTAGTACGTATTAGTATATAACGTTATACGTCATTACGTAATAGTATATAACGTTATACGTCGTTACGTATTAGTATATAACGTTATACGTTAATACGTAATAGTATATAACGTTATACGTTATTACGTAATAGTATATAACGTTATACGATATTACGTATTAGTTTATAACGTTACTCGTTATTACGTATTAGTATATAACGTTGTACGTTATTAAGTATTAGTATATAACGTTATACGTTATTACGTAATAGCACATAACGTTATACGTTATTACGTAATAGTATATAACGTTATACGTTATTACATAATAGTATATAACGTTATACGTCATTACGTAATAGTATATAACGTTATACGTTATTACGTATTAGTATATAACGTAATACGTTAGTACGTAATAGGATATAACGTTATACGTTAGTACGTAATAGTATATAACGTTATACGTTATTACGTATTAGTATATAACGTTATACGTCATTGCGTAATATTATATAACGTTATACGTTATAAGGCAATACTACATAACGTTATACGTCATAAGGTAATACTATATAACGTTTTACGTTATTCCGTAATAGTATATAATGTTATACGTTATTACGTAATAGAATATAACGTTACACGTTATTACGTAATAGTATATAACGTTACACGTTAGTACGTAATAGTATATAACGTTATACGTCATCCGGTAATACTATATAACGTTACACGTTAGTACGTAATAGTATATAACGTTATACGTCATTACGTATTAGTATATAACGTTATGCGTTATTACGTAATAGTATCTAACGTTATACGTTATTACGTAATAGTATATAACGTTATACGTTATTACATAATAGTATATAACGTTACACGTTGTTACGTAATAGTATATAACGTTATGCGTTATTACGTAATAGTATATAACGTTATACGATATTACGTATTAGTTTATAACGTTATACGATATGACGTATTAATATATAACGTTACACGTTATTACGTAATATTATATAACGTTGTACGTCATTGCGTAATAGTATATAACGTTATACGTTATTACGTAATAGTATATAACGTTATACGTTAGTACGTAATAGTATATAACATTATACGTTATTACGTATTAGTATATAACGTTATACGTCATTACGTATTAGTATATAACGTTACACGTTATTACGTAATAGTATATAACGTTATACGATATTACGTATTAGTATATAACGTTACACGTTATTACGTAATAGTATATAACATTATACGTTATTACGTATTACTATATAACGTTATACGTCATTACGTAATTATATATAACGTTATACGTTAGTACGTATTAGTATATAACGTTATATGTCATTACGTAATAGTATATAACGTTATACGTCATTGCGTAATAGTATATAACGTTATACGTTGGTACGTAATAGTATATAACGTTATACGTTAGTACGTAATAGTATATAACTTTATACGTCATTACGTAATAGTATATTACGTTATACGTCATTGCGTAATATTATATAACGTTGTACGTTATAAGGCAATACTACATAACGTTATACGTCATAAGGTAATACTATATAACGTTTTACGTTATTCCGTAATAGTATATAATGTAATACGTTATTACGTAATAGAATATAACGTTATACGTTAGTACGTAATAATATATAACGTTACACGTCATATAGTAATAGTTTATAACGTTATTCGTTAGTACGTAATAGTATATAACGTTATAAGTTAGTACGTAATAGTATATATCGTTATACGTCATTGGGTAATAATATATAACGTTTTACGTTATTCCGTAATAGTATATAATGTAATACGTTATTACGTAATAGAATATAACGTTATACGTTAGTACGTAATAATATATAACGTTACACGTCATATAGTAATAGTTTATAACGTTATTCGTTAGTACGTAATAGTATATAACGTTATAAGTTAGTACGTAATAGTATATATCGTTATACGTCATTGGGTAATAATATATAACGTTATACGTTATTACATAATAGTATATAACGTTATACGATATTACGTATTAGTTTATAACGTTACACGTTATTACGTAATAGTATATATCGTTATACGTCATCCGGTAATACTATATCACGTTACACGTTTGTACGTAATAGTATATAACGTTATACGTTATTACATAGTAGTATATACCGATATACGATATTACGTATTAGTTTAAAACGTTATACGATATTACGTATTAGTATATAACGTTACACGTTATTACGTAATAGTATATAGCGTTATACGTCATTACTTATTAGTATATAACGACATACGTTATTACGTAATAGTATATAACGTTATACGTTATTACGTAATAGTATATAACGTTATACGTTATTACATAGTAGTATATAACGTTATACGATATTACGTATTAGTTTATAACGTTACACGTTATTACGTATTAGTATATAACGTTACACATTATTACGTAATAGTATATAACGTTACACGTTAGTACGTAATAGTATATAACGTTATACGTCATCCGGTAATACTATATAACGTTACACGTTAGTACGTAATAGTATATAACGTTATACGTCATTACGTATTAGTATATAACGTTATACGTTATTACGTAATAGTATATAACGTTATACGTTATTACGTAATAGTATATAACGTTATACGTTTTTACATAATAGTATATAACGTTACACGTTGTTACGTAATAATATATAACGTTATACGTCGTTACGTATTAGTATATAACGTTATACGTTAATACGTAATAGTATATAACTTTATACGTTATTACGTAATAGTATATAACGTTATACGATATTACGTATTAGTTTATAACCTTATACGATATGACGTATTAGTATATAACGTTACACGTTATTACGTAATAGTATATAACGTTATACGATATTACGTATTAGTATATAACGTTACACGTTAGTACGTAGTAGTATATAACGTTATACGATATTACGTATTAGTATATAACGTTACACGTTATTACGCAATAGTATATAGCGTTATACGTCATTACGTATTAGTATATAACGTTATACGTCATTACGTGACAGTATATAACGTTATACGTTAGTACGTAATAGTATATATCGTTATACGTCATTGCGTAATAGTATATAACGTTATACGTTAGTACGTAATAGTATATAACGTTATACGTCATCCGGTAATACTATATAACGTTATACGTTAGTACGTTAGTACGTAATAGTATATAATGTTATACGTTGTTACGTATTAGTATATAACGTCATACGTTATTACGTAATAGTATATAATGTTATACGTTGTCACGTATTAGTATATAACGTTATACGTTATTACGTAATAGTATATAACGTTATACGTCATTACGTAATAGTATATAACGTTATACGTTAGTACGTAATAGGATATAACGTTATACGTTATTACGTAATAGTATATAACGTTATACGTTATTACGTAATAGTATATAACGTTATACGTCATTACGTAATAGTATATAACGTTATACGTCATCCGGTAATACTATATAACGTTATACGTTAGTACGTTAGTACGTAATAGTATATAATGTTATACGTTGTTACGTATTAGTATATAACGTCATACGTTATTACGTAATAGTATATAATGTTATACGTTGTCACGTATTAGTATATAACGTTATACGTTATTACGTAATAGTATATAACGTTATACGTCATTACGTAATAGTATATAACGTTATAAGTTAGTACGTAATAGGATATAACGTTATACGTTATTACGTAATAGTATATAACGTTATACGTTATTACGTAATAGTATATAACGTTATACGTTATTACGTAATAGTATATAACGTTATACGTTAGTACGTAATAGTATATAACGTTATACGTTATTACGTATTAGTATATAACGTTATACGTCATTACGTATTAGTATATAACGTTACACGTTATTACGTAATAGTATATAACGTTATACGATATTACGTATTAGTATATAACATTATACGTTATTACGTATTAGTATATAACGTTATACGTCATTACGTAATTATATATAACGTTATACGTTAGTACGTATTAGTATATAACGTTATACGTCATTACGTAATAGTATATAACGTTATACGTCGTTACGTATTAGTATATAACGTTATACGTCATTACGTATTAGTATATAACGTTATACGTTATTACGTAATAGTATATAACGTTATACGTTATTACGTAATAGTATATAACGTTATACGTTATTACGTAATAGTATATAACGTTATACGTTATTACGTAATAGTATATAACGTTATACGTTAGTACGTAATAGGATATAACGTTATACGTTATTACGTAATAGTATATAACGTTATACGTTATTACGTAATAGTATATAACGTTATACGTCATTACGTAATAGTATATAACGTTATACGTCATCCGGTAATACTATATAACGTTATACGTCATCCGGTAATACTATATAACGTTATACGTTAGTACGTAATAGTATATAACGTTGTACGTCATTGCGTAATAGTATATAACGTTATACGTTATTACGTAATAGTATATAACGTTATACGTTAGTACGTAATAGTATATAACATTATACGTTATTACGTATTAGTATATAACGTTATACGTCATTACATATTAGTATATAACGTTACACGTTATTACGTAATAGTATATAACGTTATACGATATTACGTATTAGTATATAACATTATACGTTATTACGTATTAGTATATAACGTTATACGTCATTACGTAATTATATATAACGTTATACGTTAGTACGTATTAGTATATAACGTTATACGTCATTACGTAATAGTATATAACGTTATACGTCGTTACGTATTAGTATATAACGTTATACGTTAATACGTAATAGTATATAACGTTATACGTTATTACCTAATAGTATATAACGTTATACGATATTACGTATTAGTTTATAACGTTACACGTTATTACTTATTAGTATATAGCGTTATACGTCATTACGTATTAGTATATAACGTTACACGTTATTACATAATAGTATATAACGTTATACGTAAGTACGTATTAGTATATAACGTTATACGTCATTACGTAATAGTATATAACGTTATACGTCATTGCGTAATATTACATAACGTTGTACGTTATAAGGCAATACTACATAACGTTATACGTCATAAGGTAATACTATATAACGTTTTACGTTATTCCGTAATAGTATATAATGTAATACGTTATTACGTAATAGAATATAACGTTATACGTTAGTACGTAATAATATATAACGTTACACGTCATATAGTAATAGTTTATAACGTTATTCGTTAGTACGTAATAGTATATAACGTTATACGTTAGTACGTAATAGTATATATCGTTATACGTCATTGGGTAATAATATATAACGTTATACGTTATTACATAGTAGTATATAACGATATACGATATTACGTATTAGTTTAAAACGTTATACGATATTACGTATTAGTATATAACGTTACACGTTATTACGTAATAGTATATAGCGTTATACGTCATTACTTATTAGTATATAACGACATACGTTATTACGTAATAGTATATAACGTTATACGTTATTACGTAATAGTATATAACGTTATACGTTATTACATAGTAGTATATAACGTTATACGATATTACGTATTAGTTTATAACGTTAAACGTTATTACGTATTAGTATATAACGTTACACGTTATTACGTAATAGTATATAACGTTACACGTTAGTACGTAATAGTATATAACGTTATACGTCATCCGGTAATACTATATAACGTTACACGTTAGTACGTAATAGTATATAACGTTATACGTCATTACGTATTAGTATATAACGTTATACGTTATTACGTAATAGTATATAACGTTATACGTTATTACGTAATAGTATATAACGTTATACGTTATTACGTAATAGTATATAACGTTACACGTTGTTACGTAATTATATATAACGTTATACGTTATTACGTAATAGTATATAACGTTATACGATATTACGTATTAGTATATAACATTATACGTTATTACGTATTAGTATATAACGTTATACGTCATTACGTAATTATATATAACGTTATACGTTAGTACGTATTAGTATATAACGTTATACGTCATTACGTAATAGTATATAACGTTATACGTCGTTACGTATTAGTATATAACGTTATACGTTAATACGTAATAGTATATAACGTTATACGTTATTACGTAATAGTATATAACGTTATACGATATTACGTATTAGTTTATAACGTTACACGTTATTACTTATTAGTATATAGCGTTATACGTCATTACGTATTAGTATATAACGTTACACGTTATTACATAATAGTATATAACGTTATACGTAAGTACGTATTAGTATATAACGTTATACGTCATTACGTAATAGTATATAACGTTATACGTCATTGCGTAATATTACATAACGTTGTACGTTATAAGGCAATACTACATAACGTTATACGTCATAAGGTAATACTATATAACGTTTTACGTTATTCCGTAATAGTATATAATGTAATACGTTATTACGTAATAGAATATAACGTTATACGTTAGTACGTAATAATATATAACGTTACACGTCATATAGTAATAGTTTATAACGTTATTCGTTAGTACGTAATAGTATATAACGTTATACGTTAGTACGTAATAGTATATATCGTTATACGTCATTGGGTAATAATATATAACGTTATACGTTATTACATAGTAGTATATAACGATATACGATATTACGTATTAGTTTAAAACGTTATACGATATTACGTATTAGTATATAACGTTACACGTTATTACGTAATAGTATATAGCGTTATACGTCATTACTTATTAGTATATAACGACATACGTTATTACGTAATAGTATATAACGTTATACGTTATTACGTAATAGTATATAACGTTATACGTTATTACATAGTAGTATATAACGTTATACGATATTACGTATTAGTTTATAACGTTAAACGTTATTACGTATTAGTATATAACGTTACACGTTATTACGTAATAGTATATAACGTTACACGTTAGTACGTAATAGTATATAACGTTATACGTCATCCGGTAATACTATATAACGTTACACGTTAGTACGTAATAGTATATAACGTTATACGTCATTACGTATTAGTATATAACGTTATACGTTATTACGTAATAGTATAGAACGTTATACGTTATTACGTAATAGTATATAACGTTATACGTTATTACGTAATAGTATATAACGTTACACGTTGTTACGTAATAGTATATAACGTTATACGTCGTTACGTATTAGTATATAACGTTATACGTTAATACGTAATAGTATATAACGTTATACGTTATTACGTAATAGTATATAACGTTATACGATATTACGTATTAGTTTATAACGTTACACGTTATTACGTATTAGTATATAGCGTTATACGTCATTACGTATTAGTATATAACGTTACACGTTATTACATAATAGTATATAACGTTATACGTAATTACGTATTAGTATATAACGTTATACGTCATTACGTAATTATATATAATGTTATACGTTAGTACGTAATAGTATATAACGTTATAAGTCATTACGTATTAGTATATAACGTTATACGTCATTACGTAATAGTATATAACGTCATACGTTAGTACCTAATAGTATATAACGCTATACGTTATTACGTAATAGTATATAACGTTATACGTTATTACATAATAGTATATAACGTTACACGTTATTACGTAATAGTATATAGCGTTATATGTCATTACGTATTGGTATATAACGTTATACGTTGGTACGTAATAGTATATAACGTTATACGATATTACGTATTAGTTTATAACCTTATACGATATGACGTATTAGTATATAACGTTACACGTTATTACGTAATAGTATATAACGTTATACGATATTACGTATTAGTATATAACGTTACACGTTAGTACGTAGTAGTATATAACGTTATACGATATTACGTATTAGTATATAACGTTACACGTTATTACGCAATAGTATATAGCGTTATACGTCATTACGTATTAGTATATAACGTTATACGTCATTACGTGACAGTATATAACGTTATACGTTAGTACGTAATAGTATATATCGTTATACGTCATTGCGTAATAGTATATAACGTTATACGTTAGTACGTAATAGTATATAACGTTATACGTCATCCGGTAATACTATATAACGTTATACGTTAGTACGTAATAGTATATAATGTTATACGTTGTTACGTATTAGTATATAACGTCATACGTTATTACGTAATAGTATATAATGTTATACGTTGTCACGTATTAGTATATAACGTTATACGTTATTACGTAATAGTATATAGCGTTATACGTCATTACTTATTAGTATATAACGACATACGTTATTACGTAATAGTATATAACGTTATACGTTATTACGTAATAGTATATAACGTTATACGTTATTACATAGTAGTATATAACGTTATACGATATTACGTATTAGTTTATAACGTTAAACGTTATTACGTATTAGTATATAACGTTACACGTTATTACGTAATAGTATATAACGTTACACGTTAGTACGTAATAGTATATAACGTTATACGTCATCCGGTAATACTATATAACGTTACACGTTAGTACGTAATAGTATATAACGTTATACGTCATTACGTATTAGTATATAACGTTATACGTTATTACGTAATAGTATATAACGTTATACGTTATTACGTAATAGTATATAACGTTATACGTTATTACGTAATAGTATATAACGTTACACGTTGTTACGTAATAGTATATAACGTTATACGTCGTTACGTATTAGTATATAACGTTATACGTTAATACGTAATAGTATATAACGTTATACGTTATTACGTAATAGTATATAACGTTATACGATATTACGTATTAGTTTATAACGTTACACGTTATTACGTATTAGTATATAGCGTTATACGTCATTACGTATTAGTATATAACGTTACACGTTATTACATAATAGTATATAACGTTATACGTAATTACGTATTAGTATATAACGTTATACGTCATTACGTAATTATATATAACGTTATACGTTAGTACGTAATAGTATATAACGTTATAAGTCATTACGTATTAGTATATAACGTTATACGTCATTACGTAATAGTATATAACGTCATACGTTAGTACCTAATAGTATATAACGCTATACGTTATTACGTAATAGTATATAACGTTATACGTTATTACATAATAGTATATAACGTTACACGTTATTACGTAATAGTATATAGCGTTATATGTCATTACGTATTGGTATATAACGTTATACGTTGGTACGTAATAGTATATAACGTTATACGATATTACGTATTAGTTTATAACCTTATACGATATGACGTATTAGTATATAACGTTACACGTTATTACGTAATAGTATATAACGTTATACGATATTACGTATTAGTATATAACGTTACACGTTAGTACGTAGTAGTATATAACGTTATACGATATTACGTATTAGTATATAACGTTACACGTTATTACGCAATAGTATATAGCGTTATACGTCATTACGTATTAGTATATAACGTTATACGTCATTACGTGACAGTATATAACGTTATACGTTAGTACGTAATAGTATATATCGTTATACGTCATTGCGTAATAGTATATAACGTTATACGTTAGTACGTAATAGTATATAACGTTATACGTCATCCGGTAATACTATATAACGTTATACGTTAGTACGTAATAGTATATAATGTTATACGTTGTTACGTATTAGTATATAACGTCATACGTTATTACGTAATAGTATATAATGTTATACGTTGTCACGTATTAGTATATAACGTTATACGTTATTACGTAATAGTATATAACGTTATACGTCATTACGTAATAGTATATAACGTTATACGTTAGTACGTAATAGGATATAACGTTATACGTTATTACGTAATAGTATATAACGTTATACGTTATTACGTAATAGTATATAACGTTATACGTCATTACGTAATAGTATATAACGTTATACGTCATCCGGTAATACTATATAACGTTATACGTCATCCGGTAATACTATATAACGTTATACGTTAGTACGTAATAGTATATAACGGTATACGTTATTACGTAGTAGTATATAACGATATACGTCATTACGTAATAGTATATAACGTTATACGTTAGTACGTAATAGGATATAACGTTATACGTTATTACGTAATAGTATATAGCGTTATACGTCATTACGTATTAGTATATAACGTTATACGTTGGTACGTAATAGTATATAACGTTATACGATATTACGTAATAGTATATAACGTTATACGTTATTACGTAATAGTATATAACGTTATTCGTTATTACGTAATAGCATATAACGTTATACGTTAGTACGTAATAGTATATAACATTATACGTTATTACGTATTAGTATATAACGTTATACGTCATTACGTAATTATATATAACGTTATACGTTAGTACGTATTAGTATATAACGTTATACGTCATTACGTAATAGTATATAACGTTATACGTCATTGCGTATTAGTATATAACGTTACACGTTATTACATAATAGTATATAACGTTATACGTAATTACGTATTAGTATATAACGTTATACGTCATTACGTAATAGTATATAACGTCATACGTTAGTACCTAATAGTATATAACGTTATACGTTATTACGTAATAGTATATAACGTTATACGTTATTACATAATAGTATATAACGTTACACGTTATTACGTAATAGTATATAGCGTTATACGTCATTACGTATTGGTATATAACGTTATACGTTGGTACGTAATAGTATATAACGTTATACGATATTACGTATTAGTTTATAACCTTATACGATATGACGTATTAGTATATAACGTTACACGTTATTACGTAATAGTATATAACGTTATACGATATTACGTATTAGTATATAACGTTACACGTTAGTACGTAGTAGTATATAACGTTATACGATATTACGTATTAGTATATAACGTTACACGTTATTACGCAATAGTATATAGCGTTATACGTCATTACGTATTAGTATATAACGTTATACGTTATTACGTAATAGTATATAACGTTATACGTTATTACGTAATAGTATATAACGTTATACGTTATTACATAATAGTATATAACGTTATACGATATTACGTATTAGATTATAACGTTACACGTTATTACGTAATAGTATATATCGTTATACGTCATCCGGTAATACTATATCACGTTACACGTTTGTACGTAATAGTATATAACGTTATACGTTATTACATAGTAGTATATAACGATATACGTTATTACGTAATAGTATATAACGTTATACGTTATTACGTAATAGTATATAACGTTATACGTTATTACATAGTAGTATATAACGTTATACGATATTACGTATTAGTTTATAACGTTACACGTTATTACGTATTAGTATATAACGTTACACATTATTACGTAATAGTATATAACGTTACACGTTAGTACGTAATAGTATATAACGTTATACGTCATCCGGTAATACTAAATAACGTTACACGTTAGTACGTAATAGTATATAACGTTATACGTCATTACGTATTAGTATATAACGTTATACGTTATTACGTAATAGTATATAACGTTATACGTTATTACATAATAGTATATAACGTTACACGTTATTACGTATTAGTATATAGCGTTATACGTCATTACGTATTAGTATATAACGTTACACGTTATTACATAATAGTATATAACGTTATACGTAATTACGTATTAGTATATAACGTTATACGTCATTACGTAATAGTATATAACGTCATACGTTAGTACCTAATAGTATATAACGTTATACGTTATTACGTAATAGTATATAACGTTATACGTTATTACATAATAGTATATAACGTTACACGTTATTACGTAATAGTATATAGCGTTATACGTCATTACGTATTGGTATATAACGTTATACGTTGGTACGTAATAGTATATAACGTTATACGATATTACGTATTAGTTTATAACCTTATACGATATGACGTATTAGTATATAACGTTACACGTTATTACGTAATAGTATATAACGTTATACGATATTACGTATTAGTATATAACGTTACACGTTAGTACGTAGTAGTATATAACGTTATACGATATTACGTATTAGTATATAACGTTACACGTTATTACGCAATAGTATATAGCGTTATACGTCATTACGTATTAGTATATAACGTTATACGTCATTACGTGACAGTATATAACGTTATACGTTAGTACGTAATAGTATATATCGTTATACGTCATTGCGTAATAGTATATAACGTTATACGTTATTACGTAATAGTATATAACGTTATACGATATTACGTATTAGTATATAACGTTACACGTTAGTACGTAGTAGTATATAACGTTATACGTTAGTACGTAATAGTATATAACGTTATACGTCATCCGGTAATACTATATAACGTTATACGTTAGTACGTTAGTACGTAATAGTATATAATGTTATACGTTGTTACGTATTAGTATATAACGTCATACGTTATTACGTAATAGTATATAATGTTATACGTTGTCACGTATTAGTATATAACGTTATACGTTATTACGTAATAGTATATAACGTTATACGTCATTACGTAATAGTATATAACGTCATACGTTAGTACGTAATAGGATATAACGTTATACGTTATTACGTAATAGTATATAACGTTAT
Source organism: Bombus pascuorum (assembly GCF_905332965.1). Classification (NCBI taxonomy): domain Eukaryota; kingdom Metazoa; phylum Arthropoda; class Insecta; order Hymenoptera; family Apidae; genus Bombus; species Bombus pascuorum. The sequence continues at coordinate 10,179,475 of NC_083488.1, forward strand.
ACGTTATTACGTAATAGTATATAACGTTATACGTCATTACGTAATAGTATATAACGTTATACGTCATCCGGTAATACTATATAACGTTATACGTCATCCGGTAATACTATATAACGTTATACGTTAGTACGTAATAGTATATAACGGTATACGTTATTACGTATTAGTATATAACGATATACGTCATTACGTAATAGTATATAACGTTATACGTTAGTACGTAATAGGATATAACGTTATACGTTATTACGTAATAGTATATAGCGTTATACGTCATTACGTATTAGTATATAACGTTATACGTTGGTACGTAATAGTATATAACGTTATACGATATTACGTATTAGTTTATAACGTTATACGATATGACGTATTAATATATAACGTTACACGTTATTACGTAATAGTATATAACGTTGTACGTCATTGCGTAATAGTATATAACGTTATACGTTATTACGTAATAGTATATAACGTTATACGTTAGTACGTAATAGTATATAACATTATACGTTATTACGTATTAGTATATAACGTTATACGTCATTACGTATTAGTATATAACGTTACACGTTATTACGTAATAGTATATAACGTTATACGATATTACGTATTAGTATATAACATTATACGTTATTACGTATTAGTATATAACGTTATACGTCATTACGTAATTATATATAACGTTATACGTTAGTACGTATTAGTATATAACGTTATACGTCATTACGTAATAGTATATAACGTTATACGTCGTTACGTATTAGTATATAACGTTATACGTTAATACGTAATAGTATATAACGTTATACGTTATTACGTAATAGTATATAACGTTATACGATATTACGTATTAGTTTATAACGTTACACGTTATTACGTATTAGTATATAGCGTTACACGTTATTACGTATTAGTATATAACGTTACACGTTATTACATAATAGTATATAACGTTATACGTAATTACGTATTAGTATATAACGTTATACGTCATTACGTAATAGTATATAACGTTATACGTCATTGCGTAATATTATATAACGTTGTACGTTATAAGGCAATACTACATAACGTTATACGTCATAAGGTAATACTATATAACGTTTTACGTTATTCCGTCATAGTATATAATGTAATACGTTATTACGTAATAGAATATAACGTTATACGTTAGTACGTAATAATATATAACGTTACACGTCATATAGTAATAGTTTATAACGTTATTCGTTAGTACGTAATAGTATATAACGTTATACGTTAGTACGTAATAGTATATATCGTTATACGTCATTGGGTAATAATATATAACGTTATACGTTATTACATAGTAGTATATAACGATATACGATATTACGTATTAGTTTAAAACGTTATACGATATTACGTATTAGTATATAACGTTACACGTTATTACGTAATAGTATATAGCGTTATACGTCATTACTTATTAGTATATAACGACATACGTTATTACGTAATAGTATATAACGTTATACGTTATTACGTAATAATATATAACGTTATACGTTATTACATAGTAGTATATAACGTTATACGATATTACGTATTAGTTTATAACGTTACACGTTATTACGTATTAGTATATAACGTTACACGTTATTACGTAATAGTATATAACGTTACACGTTAGTACGTAATAGTATATAACGTTATACGTCATCCGGTAATACTATATAACGTTACACGTTAGTACGTAATAGTATATAACGTTATACGTCATTACGTATTAGTATATAACGTTATACGTTATTACGTAATAGTATATAACGTTATACGTTATTACGTAATAGTATATAACGTTATACGTTATTACATAATAGTATATAACGTTACACGTTGTTACGTAATAGTATATAACGTTATACGTCGTTACGTATTAGTATATAACTTTATACGTTGGTACGTAATAGTATATAACGTTATATGTTATTACGTAATAGTATATAACGTTATACGATATTACGTATTAGTTTATAACGTTACACGTTATTACGTATTAGTATATAGCGTTATACGTCATTACGTATTAGTATATAACGTTACACGTTATTACATAATAGTATATAACGTTATACGTAATTACGTATTAGTATATAACGTTATACGTCATTACGTAATTATATATAACGTTATACGTTAGTACGTAATAGTATATAACGTTATAAGTCATTACGTATTAGTATATAACGTTATACGTCATTACGTAATAGTATATAACGTCATACGTTAGTACCTAATAGTATATAACGTTATACGTTATTACGTAATAGTATATAACGTTATACGTTATTACATAATAGTATATAACGTTACACGTTATTACGTAATAGTATATAGCGTTATACGTCATTACGTATTGGTATATAACGTTATACGTTGGTACGTAATAGTATATAACGTTATACGATATTACGTATTAGTTTATAACCTTATACGATATGACGTATTAGTATATAACGTTACACGTTATTACGTAATAGTATATAACGTTATACGATATTACGTATTAGTATATAACGTTACACGTTAGTACGTAGTAGTATATAACGTTATACGATATTACGTATTAGTATATAACGTTACACGTTATTACGCAATAGTATATAGCGTTATACGTCATTACGTATTAGTATATAACGTTATACGTCATTACGTGACAGTATATAACGTTATACGTTAGTACGTAATAGTATATATCGTTATACGTCATTGCGTAATAGTATATAACGTTATACGTTAGTACGTAATAGTATATAACGTTATACGTCATCCGGTAATACTATATAACGTTATACGTTAGTACGTAATAGTATATAATGTTATACGTTGTTACGTATTAGTATATAACGTCATACGTTATTACGTAATAGTATATAATGTTATACGTTGTCACGTATTAGTATATAACGTTATACGTTATTACGTAATAGTATATAGCGTTATACGTCATTACGTATTAGTATATAACGTTATACGTTGGTACGTAATAGTATATAACGTTATACGATATTACGTATTAGTTTATACCGTTACACGTTATTACGTATTAGTATATAGCGTTATACGTCATTACGTATTAGTATATAACGTTATACGTCATTACGTAATAGTATATAACGTTATACGTCATCCGGTAATACTATATAACGTTATACGTCATCCGGTAATACTATATAACGTTATACGTTAGTACGTAATAGTATATAACGGTATACGTTATTACGTATTAGTATATAACGATATACGTCATTACGTAATAGTATATAACGTTATACGTTAGTACGAAATAGGATATAACGTTATACGTTATTACGTAATAGTATATAGCGTTATACGTCATTACGTATTAGTATATAACGTTATACGTTGGTACGTAATAGTATATAACGTTATACGATATTACGTATTAGTTTATAACGTTATACGATATGACGTATTAATATATAACGTTACACGTTATTACGTAATAGTATATAACGTTGTACGTCATTGCGTAATAGTATATAACGTTATACGTTATTACGTAATAGTATATAACGTTATACGTTAGTACGTAATAGTATATAACATTATACGTTATTACGTATTAGTATATAACGTTATACGTCATTACGTATTAGTATATAACGTTACACGTTATTACGTAATAGTATATAACGTTATACGATATTACGTATTAGTATATAACATTATACGTTATTACGTATTAGTATATAACGTTATACGTCATTACGTAATTATATAAAACGTTATACGTTAGTACGTATTAGTATATAACGTTATACGTCATTACGTAATAGTATATAACGTTATACGTCATTACGTATTAGTATATAACGTTATACGTTAATACGTAATAGTATATAACGTTATACGTTATTACGTAATAGTATATAACGTTATACGATATTACGTATTAGTTTATAACGTTACACGTTATTACGTATTAGTATATAGCGTTATACGTCATTACGTATTAGTATATAACGTTACACGTTATTACATAATAGTATATAACGTTATACGTAATTACGTTGTAGTATATAACGTTATACGTCATTACGTAATAGTATATAACGTTATACGTCATTGCGTAATATTATATAACGTTGTACGTTATAAGGCAATACTACATAACGTTATACGTCATAAGGTAATACTATATAACGTTTTACGTTATTCCGTAATAGTATATAATGTAATACGTTATTACGTAATAGAATATAACGTTATACGTTAGTACGTAATAATATATAACGTTACACGTCATATAGTAATAGTTTATAACGTTATTCGTTAATACGAAATAGTATATAACGTTATACGTTAGTACGTAATAGTATATATCGTTATACGTCATTGGGTAATAATATATAACGTTATACGTTATTACATAATAGTATATAACGTTATACGATATTACGTATTAGTTTATAACGTTACACGTTATTACGTAATAGTATATATCGTTATACGTCATCCGGTAATACTATATCACGTTACACGTTTGTACGTAATAGTATATAACGTTATACGTTATTACATAGTAGTATATAACGATATACGATATTACGTATTAGTTTAAAACGTTATACGATATTACGTATTAGTATATAACGTTACACGTTATTACGTAATAGTATATAGCGTTATACGTCATTACTTATTAGTATATAACGACATACGTTATTACGTAATAGTATATAACGTTATACGTTATTACGTAATAGTATATAACGTTATACGTTATTACATAGTAGTATATAACGTTATACGATATTACGTATTAGTTTATAACGTTACACGTTATTACGTATTAGTATATAACGTTACACGTTATTACGTAATAGTATATAACGTTATAAGCCATTACGTATTAGTATATAACGTTATACGTCATTACGTAATAGTATATAACGTCATACGTTAGTACCTAATAGTATATAACGTTATACGTTATTACGTAATAGTATATAACGTTATACGTTATTACATAATAGTATATAACGTTACACGTTATTACGTAATAGTATATAGCGTTATACGTCATTACGTATTGGTATATAACGTTATACGTTGGTACGTAATAGTATATAACGTTATACGATATTACGTATTAGTTTATAACCTTATACGATATGACGTATTAGTATATAACGTTACACGTTATTACGTAATAGTATATAACGTTATACGATATTACGTATTAGTATATAACGTTACACGTTAGTACGTAGTAGTATATAACGTTATACGATATTACGTATTAGTATATAACGTTACACGTTATTACGCAATAGTATATAGCGTTATACGTCATTACGTATTAGTATATAACGTTATACGTCATTACGTGACAGTATATAACGTTATACGTTAGTACGTAATAGTATATATCGTTATACGTCATTGCGTAATAGTATATAACGTTATACGTTAGTACGTAATAGTATATAACGTTATACGTCATCCGGTAATACTATATAACGTTATACGTTAGTACGTAATAGTATATAATGTTATACGTTGTTACGTATTAGTATATAACGTCATACGTTATTACGTAATAGTATATAATGTTATACGTTGTCACGTATTAGTATATAACGTTATACGTTATTACGTAATAGTATATAACGTTATACGTCATTACGTAATAGTATATAACGTTATACGTTAGTACGTAATAGGATATAACGTTATACGTTATTACGTAATAGTATATAACGTTATACGTTATTACGTAATAGTATATAACGTTATACGTCATTACGTAATAGTATATAACGTTATACGTCATCCGGTAATACTATATAACGTTATACGTCATCCGGTAATACTATATAACGTTATACGTTAGTACGTAATAGTATATAACGGTATACGTTATTACGTATTAGTATATAACGATATACGTCATTACGTAATAGTATATAACGTTATACGTTAGTACGTAATAGGATATAACGTTATACGTTATTACGTAATAGTATATAACGTTATACGTTATTACGTAATAGTATATAGCGTTATACGTCATTACGTATTAGTATATAACGTTATACGTTGGTACGTAATAGTATATAACGTTATACGATATTACGTATTAGTTTATAACGTTATACGATATGACGTATTAATATATAACGTTACACGTTATTACGTAATAGTATATAACGTTGTACGTCATTGCGTAATAGTATATAACGTTATACGTTATTACGTAATAGTATATAACGTTATACGTTAGTACGTAATAGTATATAACATTATACGTTATTACGTATTAGTATATAACGTTATACGTCATTACGTATTAGTATATAACGTTACACGTTATTACGTAATAGTATATAACGTTATACGATATTACGTATTAGTATATAACATTATACGTTATTACGTATTAGTATATAACGTTATACGTCATTACGTAATTATATAAAACGTTATACGTTAGTACGTATTAGTATATAACGTTATACGTCATTACGTAATAGTATATAACGTTATACGTCATTACGTATTAGTATATAACGTTATACGTTAATACGTAATAGTATATAACGTTATACGTTATTACGTAATAGTATATAACGTTATACGATATTACGTATTAGTTTATAACGTTACACGTTATTACGTATTAGTATATAGCGTTATACGTCATTACGTATTAGTATATAACGTTACACGTTATTACATAATAGTATATAACGTTATACGTAATTACGTTGTAGTATATAACGTTATACGTCATTACGTAATAGTATATAACGTTATACGTCATTGCGTAATATTATATAACGTTGTACGTTATAAGGCAATACTACATAACGTTATACGTCATAAGGTAATACTATATAACGTTTTACGTTATTCCGTAATAGTATATAATGTAATACGTTATTACGTAATAGAATATAACGTTATACGTTAGTACGTAATAATATATAACGTTACACGCCATATAGTAATAGTTTATAACGTTATTCGTTATTACGAAATAGTATATAACGTTATACGTTAGTACGTAATAGTATATATCGTTATACGTCATTGGGTAATAATATATAACGTTATACGTTATTACATAATAGTATATAACGTTATACGATATTACGTATTAGTTTATAACGTTACACGTTATTACGTAATAGTATATATCGTTATACGTCATCCGGTAATACTATATCACGTTACACGTTTGTACGTAATAGTATATAACGTTATACGTTATTACATAGTAGTATATAACGATATACGATATTACGTATTAGTTTAAAACGTTATACGATATTACGTATTAGTATATAACGTTACACGTTATTACGTAATAGTATATAGCGTTATACGTCATTACTTATTAGTATATAACGACATACGTTATTACGTAATAGTATATATCGTTATACGTTATTACGTAATAGTATATAACGTTATACGTTATTACATAATAGTATATAACGTTACACGTTATTACGTAATAGTATATAGCGTTATACGTCATTACGTATTGGTATATAACGTTATACGTTGGTACGTAATAGTATATAACGTTATACGATATTACGTATTAGTTTATAACCTTATACGATATTACGTATTAGTATATAACGTTACACGTTAGTACGTAGTAGTATATAACGTTATACGATATTACGTATTAGTATATAACGTTACACGTTATTACGCAATAGTATATAGCGTTATACGTCATTACGTATTAGTATATAACGTTATACGTCATTACGTGACAGTATATAACGTTATACGTTAGTACGTAATAGTATATATCGTTATACGTCATTGCGTAATAGTATATAACGTTATACGTTAGTACGTAATAGTATATAACGTTATACGTCATCCGGTAATACTATATAACGTTATACGTTAGTACGTAATAGTATATAATGTTATACGTTGTTACGTATTAGTATATAACGTCATACGTTATTACGTAATAGTATATAATGTTATACGTTGTCACGTATTAGTATATAACGTTATACGTTATTACGTAATAGTATATAACGTTATACGTCATTACGTAATAGTATATAACGTTATACGTTAGTACGTAATAGGATATAACGTTATACGTTATTACGTAATAGTATATAACGTTATACGTTATTACGTAATAGTATATAACGTTATACGTCATTACGTAATAGTATATAACGTTATACGTCATCCGGTAATACTATATAACGTTATACGTCATCCGGTAATACTATATAACGTTATACGTTAGTACGTAATAGTATATAACGGTATACGTTATTACGTATTAGTATATAACGATATACGTCATTACGTAATAGTATATAACGTTATACGTTAGTACGTAATAGGATATAACGTTATACGTTATTACGTAATAGTATATAGCGTTATACGTCATTACGTATTAGTATATAACGTTATACGTTGGTACGTAATAGTATATAACGTTATACGATATTACGTATTAGTTTATAACGTTATACGATATGACGTATTAATATATAACGTTACACGTTATTACGTAATAGTATATAACGTTGTACGTCATTGCGTAATAGTATATAACGTTATACGTTATTACGTAATAGTATATAACGTTATACGTTAGTACGTAATAGTATATAACATTATACGTTATTACGTATTAGTATATAACGTTATACGTCATTACGTATTAGTATATAACGTTACACGTTATTACGTAATAGTATATAACGTTATACGATATTACGTATTAGTATATAACATTATACGTTATTACGTATTAGTATATAACGTTATACGTCATTACGTAATTATATAAAACGTTATACGTTAGTACGTATTAGTATATAACGTTATACGTCATTACGTAATAGTATATAACGTTATACGTCATTACGTATTAGTATATAACGTTATACGTTAATACGTAATAGTATATAACGTTATACGTTATTACGTAATAGTATATAACGTTATACGATATTACGTATTAGTTTATAACGTTACACGTTATTACGTATTAGTATATAGCGTTATACGTCATTACGTATTAGTATATAACGTTACACGTTATTACATAATAGTATATAACGTTATACGTAATTACGTTGTAGTATATAACGTTATACGTCATTACGTAATAGTATATAACGTTATACGTCATTGCGTAATATTATATAACGTTGTACGTTATAAGGCAATACTACATAACGTTATACGTCATAAGGTAATACTATATAACGTTTTACGTTATTCCGTAATAGTATATAATGTAATACGTTATTACGTAATAGAATATAACGTTATACGTTAGTACGTAATAATATATAACGTTACACGCCATATAGTAATAGTTTATAACGTTATTCGTTATTACGAAATAGTATATAACGTTATACGTTAGTACGTAATAGTATATATCGTTATACGTCATTGGGTAATAATATATAACGTTATACGTTATTACATAATAGTATATAACGTTATACGATATTACGTATTAGTTTATAACGTTACACGTTATTACGTAATAGTATATATCGTTATACGTCATCCGGTAATACTATATCACGTTACACGTTTGTACGTAATAGTATATAACGTTATACGTTATTACATAGTAGTATATAACGATATACGATATTACGTATTAGTTTAAAACGTTATACGATATTACGTATTAGTATATAACGTTACACGTTATTACGTAATAGTATATAGCGTTATACGTCATTACTTATTAGTATATAACGACATACGTTATTACGTAATAGTATATAACGTTATACGTTATTACGTAATAGTATATAACGTTATACGTTATTACATAGTAGTATATAACGTTATACGATATTACGTATTAGTTTATAACGTTACACGTTATTACGTATTAGTATATAACGTTACACGTTATTACGTAATAGTATATAACGTTACACGTTAGTACGTAATAGTATATAACGTTATACGTCATCCGGTAATACTATATAACGTTACACGTTAGTACGTAATAGTATATAACGTTATACGTCAATACGTATTAGTATATAACGTTATACGTTATTACGTAATAGTATATAACGTTATACGTTATTACGTAATAGTATATAACGTTATACGTTATTACATAATAGTATATAACGTTACACGTTATTACGTATTAGTATATAACGTTACACGTTATTACGTAATAGTATATAACGTTATACGTTATTACGTATTAGTATATAACGTTATACGTCATTACGTAATTATATATAACGTTATACGTTAGTACGTATTAGTATATAACGTTATACGTCATTACGTAATAGTATATAACGTTATACGTCGTTACGTATTAGTATATAACGTTATACGTTAATACGTAATAGTATATAACGTTATACGTTATTACGTAATAGTATATAACGTTATACGATATTACGTATTAGTTCATAACGTTACACGTTATTACGTATTAGTATAAAACGTTACACGTTATTACGTAATAGTATATAACGTTGTACGTCATTGCGTAATAGTATATAACGTTATACGTTATTACGTAATACTATATAACGTTATACGTTAGTACGTAATAGTATATAACATTATACGTTATTACGTATTAGTATATAACGTTATACGTCATTACGTATTAGTATATAACGTTACACGTTATTACGTAATAGTATATAACGTTATACGATATTACGTATTAGTATATAACGTTATACGTCATTACGTATTAGTATATAACGTTACACGTTATTACGTAATAGTATATAACGTTATACGATATTACGTATTAGTATATAACATTATACGTTATTACGTATTAGTATATAACGTTATACGTCATTACGTAATTATATATAACGTTATACGTTAGTACGTATTAGTATATAACGTTATACGTCATTACGTAATAGTATATAACGTTATACGTCGTTACGTATTAGTATATAACGTTATACGTTAATACGTAATAGTATATAACGTTATACGTTATTACGTAATAGTATATAACGTTATACGATATTACGTATTAGTTTATAACGTTACACGTTATTACGTATTAGTATATAGCGTTATACGTCATTACGTATTAGTATATAACGTTACACGTTATTACATAATAGTATATAACGTTATACGTAATTACGTATTAGTATATAACGTTATACGTCATTATGTAATAGTATATAACGTTATACGTCATTGCGTAATATTATATAACGTTGTACGTTATAAGGCAATACTACATAACGTTATACGTCATAAGGTAATACTATATAACGTTTTACGTTATTCCGTAATAGTATATAATGTAATACGTTATTACGTAATAGAATATAACGTTATACGTTAGTACGTAATAATATATAACGTTACACGTCATATAGTAATAGTTTATAACGTTATTCGTTAGTACGTAATAGTATATAACGTTATACGTTAGTACGTAATAGTATATATCGTTATACGTCATTGGGTAATAATATATAACGTTATACGTTATTACATAATAGTATATAACGTTATACGATATTACGTATTAGTTTATAACGTTACACGTTATTACGTAATAGTATATATCGTTATACGTCATCCGGTAATACTATATCACGTTACACGTTTGTACGTAATAGTATATAACGTTATACGTTATTACATAGTAGTATATAACGATATACGATATTACGTATTAGTTTAAAACGTTATACTATATTACGTATTAGTATATAACGTTACACGTTATTACGTAATAGTATATAGCGTTATACGTCATTACTTATTAGTATATAACGACATACGTTATTACGTAATATTATATAACGTTATACGTTATTACGTAATAGTATATAACGTTATACGTTATTACATAGTAGTATATAACGTTATACGATATTACGTATTAGTTTATAACGTTACACGTTATTACGTATTAGTATATAACGTTACACGTTATTACGTAATAGTATATAACGTTACACGTTAGTACGTAATAGTATATAACGTTATACGTCATCCGGTAATACTATATAACGTTACACGTTAGTACGTAATTGTATATAACGTTATACGTCATTACGTATTAGTATATAACGTTATACGTTATTACGTAATAGTATATAACGTTATACGTTATTACGTAATAGTATATAACGTTATACGTTATTACATAATAGTATATAACGTTACACGTTGTTACGTAATAGTATATAACGTTATACGTCGTTACGTATTAGTATATAACGTTATACGTTAATACGTAATAGTATATAACGTTATACGTTATTACGTAATAGTATATAACGTTATACGATATTACGTATTAGTTTATAACGTTACACGTTATTACGTATTAGTATATAGCGTTATACGTCATTACGTATTAGTATATAACGTTACACGTTATTACATAATAGTATATAACGTTATACGTAATTACGTATTAGTATATAACGTTATACGTCATTACGTAATTATATATAACGTTATACGTTAGTACGTAATAGTATATAACGTTATAAGTCATTACGTATTAGTATATAACGTTATACGTCATTACGTAATAGTATATAACGTCATACGTTAGTACCTAATAGTATATAACGTTATACGTTATTACGTAATAGTATATAACGTTATACGTTATTACATAATAGTGTATAACGTTACACGTTATTACGTAATAGTATATAGCGTTATACGTCATTACGTATTGGTATATAACGTTATACGTTGGTACGTAATAGTATATAACGTTATACGATATTACGTATTAGTTTATAACGTTATACGATATGACGTATTAGTATATAACGTTACACGTTATTACGTAATAGTATATAACGTTATACGATATTACGTATTAGTATATAACGTTTCACGTTAGTACGTAGTAGTATATAACGTTATACGATATTACGTATTAGTATATAACGTTACACGTTATTACGCAATAGTATATAGCGTTATACGTCATTACGTATTAGTATATAACGTTATACGTCATTACGTGACAGTATATAACGTTATACGTTAGTACGTAATAGTATATATCGTTATACGTCATTGCGTAATAGTATATAACGTTATACGTTTGTACGTAATAGTATATAACGTTATACGTCATCCGGTAATACTATATAACGTAATACGTTAGTACGTAATAGTATATAATGTTATACGTTGTTACGTATTAGTATATAACGTCATACGTTATTACGTAATAGTATATAATGTTATACGTTGTCACGTATTAGTATATAACGTTATACGTTATTACGTAATAGTATATAACGTTATACGTCATTACGTAATAGTATATAACGTTATACGTTAGTACGTAATAGGATATAACGTTATACGTTATTACGTAATAGTATATAACGTTATACGTTATTACGTAATAGTATATAACGTTATACGTCATTACGTAATAGTATATAACGTTATACGTCATCCGGTAATACTATATAACGTTATACGTCATCCGGTAATACTATATAACGTTATACGTTAGTACGTAATAGTATATAACGGTATACGTTATTACGTATTAGTATATAACGATATACGTCATTACGTAATAGTATATAACGTTATACGTTAGTACGTAATAGGATATAACGTTATACGTTATTACGTAATAGTATATAGCGTTATACGTCATTACGTATTAGTATATAACGTTATACGTTGGTACGTAATAGTATATAACGTTACACGATATTACGTATTAGTTTATAACGTTATACGATATGACGTATTAATATATAACGTTACACGTTATTACGTAATAGTATATAACGTTGTACGTCATTGCGTAATAGTATATAACGTTATACGTTATTACGTAATAGTATATAACGTTATACGTTCTTAAGTAATAGTATATAACGTTATACGATATTACGTATTAGTTTATAACGTTACACGTTATTACGTATTAGTATATAGCGTTATACGTCATTACGTATTAGTATATAACGTTACACGTTATTACATAATAGTATATGACGTTATACGTAATTACGTATTAGTATATAACGTTATACGTCATTACGTAATTATATATAACGTTATACGTTAGTACGTAATAGTATATAACGTTATAAGTCATTACGTATTAGTATATAACGTTATACGTCATTACGTAATAGTATATAACGTCATACGTTAGTACCTAATAGTATATAACGTTATACGTTATTACGTAATAGTATATAACGTTATACGTTATTACATAATAGTATATAACGTTACACGTCATCCGGTAATACTATATAACGTAATACGTTAGTACGTAATAGTATATAATGTTATACGTTGTTACGTATTAGTATATAACGTCATACGTTATTACGTAATAGTATATAATGTTATACGTTGTCACGTATTAGTATATAACGTTATACGTTATTACGTAATAGTATATAACGTTATACGTCATTACGTAATAGTATATAACGTTATACGTTAGTACGTAATAGGATATAACGTTATACGTTATTACGTAATAGTATATAACGTTATACGTTATTACGTAATAGTATATAACGTTATACGTCATTACGTAATAGTATATAACGTTATACGTCATCCGGTAATACTATATAACGTTATACGTCATCCGGTAATACTATATACCGTTATACGTTAGTACGTAATAGTATATAACGGTATACGTTATTACGTATTAGTATATAACGATATACGTCATTACGTAATAGTATATAACGTTATACGTTAGTACGTAATAGGATATAACGTTATACGTTATTACGTAATAGTATATAACGTTATACGTCATTACGTATTAGTATATAACGTTATACGTTGGTACGTAATAGTATATAACGTTACACGATATTACGTATTAGTTTATAACGTTATACGATATGACGTATTAATATATAACGTTACACGTTATTACGTAATAGTATATAACGTTGTACGTCATTGCGTAATAGTATATAACGTTATACGTTATTACGTAATAGTATATAACGTTATACGTTCTTAAGTAATAGTATATAACGTTATACGATATTACGTATTAGTTTATAACGTTACACGTTATTACGTATTAGTATATAGCGTTATACGTCATTACGTATTAGTATATAACGTTACACGTTATTACATAATAGTATATAACGTTATACGTAATTACGTATTAGTATATAACGTTATACGTCATTACGTAATTATATATAACGTTATACGTTAGTACGTAATAGTATATAACGTTATAAGTCATTACGTATTAGTATATAACGTTATACGTCATTACGTAATAGTATATAACGTCATACGTTAGTACCTAATAGTATATAACGTTATACGTTATTACGTAATAGTATATAACGTTATACGTTATTACATAATAGTATATAACGTTACACGTTATTACGTAATAGTATATAGCGTTATACGTCATTACGTATTGGTATATAACGTTCTACGTTGGTACGTAATAGTATATAACGTTATACGATATTACGTATTAGTTTATAACGTTATACGATATGACGTATTAGTATATAACGTTACACGTTATTACGTAATAGTATATAACGTTATACGATATTACGTATTAGTATATAACGTTACACGTTAGTACGTAGTAGTATATAACGTTATACGATATTACGTATTAGTATATAACGTTACACGTTATTACGCAATAGTATATAGCGTTATACGTCATTACGTATTAGTATATAACGTTATACGTCATTACGTGACAGTATATAACGTTATACGTTATTACGTAATAGTATATAGCGTTATACGTCATTACGTATTAGTATATAACGTTATACGTTGGTACGTAATAGTATATAACGTTATACGATATTACGTATTAGTTTATAACGTTATACGATATGACGTATTAATATATAACGTTACACGTTATTACGAAATAGTATATAACGTTGTACGTCATTGCGTAATAGTATATAACGTTATACGTTATTACGTAATAGTATATAACGTTATACGTTAGTACGTAATAGTATATAACATTATACGTTATTACGTATTAGTATATAACGTTATACGTCATTACGTATTAGTATATAACGTTACACGTTATTACGTAATAGTATATAACGTTATACGATATTACGTATTACTTTATAACGTTACACGTTATTACGTAATAGTATATATCGTTATACGTCATCCGGTAATACTATATCACGTTACACGTTTGTACGTAATAGTATATAACGTTATACGTTATTACATAGTAGTATATAACGATATACGATATTACGTATTAGTTTAAAACGTTATACGATATTACGTATTAGTATATAACGTTACACGTTATTACGTAATAGTATATAGCGTTATACGTTATTACATAGTAGTATATAACGTTATACGATATTACGTATTAGTTTATAACGTTACACGTTATTACGTATTAGTATATAACGTTACACGTTATTACGTAATAGTATATAACGTTACACGTTAGTACGTAATAGTATATAACGTTTCACGTTAGTACGTAGTAGTATATAACGTTATACGATATTACGTATTAGTATATAACGTTACACGTTATTACGCAATAGTATATAGCGTTATACGTCATTACGTATTAGTATATAACGTTATACGTCATTACGTGACAGTATATAACGTTATACGTTAGTACGTAATAGTATATATCGTTATACGTCATTGCGTAATAGTACATAACGTTATACGTTAGTACGTAATAGTATATAACGTTATACGTCATCCGGTAATACTATATAACGTAATACGTTAGTACGTAATAGTATATAATGTTATACGTTGTTACGTATTAGTATATAACGTCATACGTTATTACGTAATAGTATATAATGTTATACGTTGTCACGTATTAGTATATAACGTTATACGTTATTACGTAATAGTATATAACGTTATACGTCATTACGTAATAGTATATAACGTTATACGTTAGTACGTAATAGGATATAACGTTATACGTTATTACGTAATAGTATATAACGTTATACGTTATTACGTAATAGTATATAACGTTATACGTCATTACGTAATAGTATATAACGTTATACGTCATCCGGTAATACTATATAACGTTATACGTCATCCGGTAATACTATATAACGTTATACGTTAGTACGTAATAGTATATAACGGTATACGTTATTACGTATTAGTATATAACGATATACGTCATTACGTAATAGTATATAACGTTATACGTTAGTACGTAATAGGATATAACGTTATACGTTATTACGTAATAGTATATAGCGTTATACGTCATTACGTATTAGTATATAACGTTATACGTTGGTACGTAATAGTATATAACGTTACACGTTATTACGTAATAGTATATAGCGTTATACGTCATTACGTATTGGTATATAACGTTCTACGTTGGTACGTAATAGTATATAACGTTATACGATATTACGTATTAGTTTATAACGTTATACGATATGACGTATTAGTATATAACGTTACACGTTATTACGTAATAGTATATAACGTTATACGATATTACGTATTAGTATATAACGTTACACGTTAGTACGTAGTAGTATATAACGTTATACGATATTACGTATTAGTATATAACGTTATACGTTATTACGCAATAGTATATAGCGTTATACGTCATTACGTATTAGTATATAACGTTATACGTCATTACGTGACAGTATATAACGTTATACGTTATTACGTAATAGTATATAGCGTTATACGTCATTACGTATTAGTATATAACGTTATACGTTGGTACGTAATAGTATATAACGTTATACGATATTACGTATTAGTTTATAACGTTATACGATATGACGTATTAATATATAACGTTACACGTTATTACGAAATAGTATATAACGTTGTACGTCATTGCGTAATAGTATATAACGTTATACGTTATTACGTAATAGTATATAACGTTATACGTTAGTACGTAATAGTATATAACATTATACGTTATTACGTATTAGTATATAACGTTATACGTCATTACGTATTAGTATATAACGTTACACGTTATTACGTAATAGTATATAACGTTATACGATATTACGTATTAGTTTATAACGTTACACGTTATTACGTAATAGTATATATCGTTATACGTCATCCGGTAATACTATATCACGTTACACGTTTGTACGTAATAGTATATAACGTTATACGTTATTACATAGTAGTATATAACGATATACGATATTACGTATTAGTTTAAAACGTTATACGATATTACGTATTAGTATATAACGTTACACGTTATTACGTAATAGTATATAGCGTTATACGTTATTACATAGTAGTATATAACGTTATACGATATTACGTATTAGTTTATAACGTTACACGTTATTACGTATTAGTATATAACGTTACACGTTATTACGTAATAGTATATAACGTTACACGTTAGTACGTAATAGTATATAGCGTTATACGTCATTACGTATTAGTATATAACGTTATACGTTGGTACGTAATAGTATATAACGTTATACGATATTACGTATTAGTTTATAACGTTATACGATATGACGTATTAATATATAACGTTACACGTTATTACGTAATAGTATATAACGTTGTACGTCATTGCGTAATAGTATATAACGTTATACGTTATTACGTAATAGTATATAACGTTATACGTTAGTACGTAATAGTATATAGCGTTATACGTCATTACGTATTAGTATATAACGTTATACGTTGGTACGTAATAGTATATAACGTTATACGATATTACGTATTAGTTTATAACGTTATACGATATGACGTATTAATATATAACGTTACACGTTATTACGTAATAGTATATAACGTTGTACGTCATTACGTATTAGTATATAACGTTTCACGTTAGTACGTAGTAGTATATAACGTTATACGATATTACGTATTAGTATATAACGTTACACGTTATTACGCAATAGTATATAGCGTTAAACGTCATTACGTATTAGTATATAACGTTATACGTCATTACGTGACAGTATATAACGTTATACGTTAGTACGTAATAGTATATATCGTTATACGTCATTGCGTAATAGTATATAACGTTATACGTTAGTACGTAATAGTATATAACGTTATACGTCATCCGGTAATACTATATAACGTAATACGTTAGTACGTAATAGTATATAATGTTATACGTTGTTACGTATTAGTATATAACGTCATACGTTATTACGTAATAGTATATAATGTTATACGTTGTCACGTATTAGTATATAACGTTATACGTTATTACGTAATAGTATATAACGTTATACGTCATTACGTAATAGTATATAACGTTATACGTTAGTACGTAATAGGATATAACGTTATACGTTATTACGTAATAGTATATAACGTTATACGTTATTACGTAATAGTATATAACGTTATACGTCATTACGTAATAGTATATAACGTTATACGTCATCCGGTAATACTATATAACGTTATACGTCATCCGGTAATACTATATAACGTTATACGTCATCCGGTAATACTATATAACGTTATACGTTAGTACGTAATAGTATATAACGGTATACGTTATTACGTATTAGTATATAACGATATACGTCATTACGTAATAGTATATAACGTTATACGTTAGTACGTAATAGGATATAACGTTATACGTTATTACGTAATAGTATATAGCGTTATACGTCATTACGTATTAGTATATAACGTTATAGGTTGGTACGTAATAGTATATAACGTTACACGTTATTACGTAATAGTATATAGCGTTATACGTCATTACGTATTGGTATATAACGTTCTACGTTGGTACGTAATAGTATATAACGTTATACGATATTACGTATTAGTTTATAACGTTATACGATATGACGTATTAGTATATAACGTTACACGTTATTACGTAATAGTATATAACGTTATACGATATTACGTATTAGTATATAACGTTACACGTTAGTACGTAGTAGTATATAACGTTATACGATATTACGTATTAGTATATAACGTTACACGTTATTACGCAATAGTATATAGCGTTATACGTCATTACGTATTAGTATATAACGTTATACGTCATTACGTCACAGTATATAACGTTATACGTTATTACGTAATAGTATATAGCGTTATACGTCATTACGTATTAGTATATAACGTTATACGTTGGTACGTAATAGTATATAACGTTATACGATATTACGTATTAGTTTATAACGTTATACGATATGACGTATTAATATATAACGTTACACGTTATTACGAAATAGTATATAACGTTGTACGTCATTGCGTAATAGTATATAACGTTATACGTTATTACGTAATAGTATATAACGTTATACGTTAGTACGTAATAGTATATAACATTATACGTTATTACGTATTAGTATATAACGTTATACGTCATTACGTATTAGTATATAACGTTACACGTTATTACGTAATAGTATATAACGTTATACGATATTACGTATTAGTTTATAACGTTACACGTTATTACGTAATAGTATATATCGTTATACGTCATCCGGTAATACTATATCACGTTACACGTTTGTACGTAATAGTATATAACGTTATACGTTATTACATAGTAGTATATAACGATATACGATATTACGTATTAGTTTAAAACGTTATACGATATTACGTATTAGTATATAACGTTACACGTTATTACGTAATAGTATATAGCGTTATACGTTATTACATAGTAGTATATAACGTTATACGATATTACGTATTAGTTTATAACGTTACACGTTATTACGTATTAGTATATAACGTTACACGTTATTACGTAATAGTATATAACGTTACACGTTAGTACGTAATAGTATATAGCGTTATACGTCATTACGTATTAGTATATAACGTTATACGTTGGTACGTAATAGTATATAACGTTATACGATATTACGTATTAGTTTATAACGTTATACGATATGACGTATTAATATATAACGTTACACGTTATTACGTAATAGTATATAACGTTGTACGTCATTGCGTAATAGTATATAACGTTATACGTTATTACGTAATAGTATATAACGTTATACGTTAGTACGTAATAGTATATAGCGTTATACGTCATTACGTATTAGTATATAACGTTATACGTTGGTACGTAATAGTATATAACGTTATACGATATTACGTATTAGTTTATAACGTTATACGATATGACGTATTAATATATAACGTTACACGTTATTACGTAATAGTATATAACGTTGTACGTCATTACGTATTAGTATATAACGTTTCACGTTAGTACGTAGTAGTATATAACGTTATACGATATTACGTATTAGTATATAACGTTACACGTTATTACGCAATAGTATATAGCGTTATACGTCATTACGTATTAGTATATAACGTTATACGTCATTACGTGACAGTATATAACGTTATACGTTAGTACGTAATAGTATATATCGTTATACGTCATTGCGTAATAGTATATAACGTTATACGTTAGTACGTAATAGTATATAACGTTATACGTCATCCGGTAATACTATATAACGTAATACGTTAGTACGTAATAGTATATAATGTTATACGTTGTTACGTATTAGTATATAACGTCATACGTTATTACGTAATAGTATATAATGTTATACGTTGTCACGTATTAGTATATAACGTTATACGTTATTACGTAATAGTATATAACGTTATACGTCATTACGTAATAGTATATAACGTTATACGTTAGTACGTAATAGGATATAACGTTATACGTTATTACGTAATAGTATATAACGTTATACGTTATTACGTAATAGTATATAACGTTATACGTCATTACGTAATAGTATATAACGTTATACGTCATCCGGTAATACTATATAACGTTATACGTCATCCGGTAATACTATATAACGTTATACGTTAGTACGTAATAGTATATAACGGTATACGTTATTACGTATTAGTATATAACGATATACGTCATTACGTAATAGTATATAACGTTATACGTTAGTACGTAATAGGATATAACGTTATACGTTATTACGTAATAGTATATAGCGTTATAGGTCATTACGTATTAGTATATAACGTTATACGTTGGTACGTAATAGTATATAACGTTATACGATATTACGTATTAGTTTATAACGTTATACGATATGACGTATTAATATATAACGTTACACGTTATTACGTAATAGTATATAACGTTGTACGTCATTGCGTAATAGTATATAACGTTATACGTTATTACGTAATAGTATATAACGTTATACGTTCTTAAGTAATAGTATATAACGTTATACGATATTACGTATTAGTTTATAACGTTACACGTTATTACGTATTAGTATATAGCGTTATACGTCATTACGTATTAGTATATAACGTTACACGTTATTACATAATAGTATATAACGTTATACGTAATTACGTATTAGTATATAACGTTATACGTCATTACGTAATTATATATAACGTTATACGTTAGTACGTAATAGTATATAACGTTATAAGTCATTACGTATTAGTATATAACGTTATACGTCATTACGTAATAGTATATAACGTCATACGTTAGTACCTAATAGTATATAACGTTATACGTTATTACATAATAGTATATAACGTTACACGTTATTACGTAATAGTATATAGCGTTATACGTCATTACGTATTGGTATATAACGTTCTACGTTGGTACGTAATAGTATATAACGTTATACGATATTACGTATTAGTTTATAACGTTATACGATATGACGTATTAGTATATAACGTTACACGTTATTACGTAATAGTATATAACGTTATACGATATTACGTATTAGTATATAACGTTACACGTTAGTACGTAGTAGTATATAACGTTATACGATATTACGTATTAGTATATAACGTTACACGTTATTACGCAATAGTATATAGCGTTATACGTCATTACGTATTAGTATATAACGTTATACGTCATTACGTGACAGCATATAACGTTATACGTTATTACGTAATAGTATATAGCGTTATACGTCATTACGTATTAGTATATAACGTTATACGTTGGTACGTAATAGTATATAACGTTATACGATATTACGTATTAGTTTATAACGTTATACGATATGACGTATTAATATATAACGTTACACGTTATTACGAAATAGTATATAACGTTGTACGTCATTGCGTAATAGTATATAACGTTATACGTTATTACGTAATAGTATATAACGTTATACGTTAGTACGTAATAGTATATAACATTATACGTTATTACGTATTAGTATATAACGTTATACGTCATTACGTATTAGTATATAACGTTACACGTTATTACGTAATAGTATATAACGTTATACGATATTACGTATTAGTTTATAACGTTACACGTTATTACGTAATAGTATATATCGTTATACGTCATCCGGTAATACTATATCACGTTACACGTTTGTACGTAATAGTATATAACGTTATACGTTATTACATAGTAGTATATAACGATATACGATATTACGTATTAGTTTAAAACGTTATACGATATTACGTATTAGTATATAACGTTACACGTTATTACGTAATAGTATATAGCGTTATACGTTATTACATAGTAGTATATAACGTTATACGATATTACGTATTAGTTTATAACGTTACACGTTATTACGTATTAGTATATAACGTTACACGTTATTACGTAATAGTATATAACGTTACACGTTAGTACGTAATAGTATATAGCGTTATACGTCATTACGTATTAGTATATAACGTTATACGTTGGTACGTAATAGTATATAACGTTATACGATATTACGTATTAGTTTATAACGTTATACGATATGACGTATTAATATATAACGTTACACGTTATTACGTAATAGTATATAACGTTGTACGTCATTGCGTAATAGTATATAACGTTATACGTTATTACGTAATAGTATATAACGTTATACGTTATTACGTAATAGTATATAACGTTGTACGTCATTACGTAATAGTATATAACGTTATACGTTGTTACGTTATAGTATATAACGTTATACGTTAGTACGTAATAGTATATAACATTATACGTTATTACGTATTAGTATATAACGTTATACGTCATTACGTATTAGTATATAACGTTACACGTTATTACGTAATAGTATATAACGTTATACGATATTACGTATTAGTTTATAACGTTACACGTTATTACGTAATAGTATATATCGTTATACGTCATCCGGTAATACTATATCACGTTACACGTTTGTACGTAATAGTATATAACGTTATACGTTATTACATAGTAGTATATAACGATATACGATATTACGTATTAGTTTAAAACGTTATACGATATTACGTATTAGTATATAACGTTACACGTTATTACGTAATAGTATATAGCGTTATACGTCATTACTTATTAGTATATAACGACATACGTTATTACGTAATAGTATATAACGTTATACGTTATTACGTAATAGTATATAACGTTATACGTTATTACATAGTAGTATATAACGTTATACGATATTACGTATTAGTTTATAACGTTACACGTTATTACGTATTAGTATATAACGTTACACGTTATTACGTAATAGTATATAACGTTACACGTTAGTACGTAATAGTATATAACGTTATACGTCATCCGGTAATACTATATAACGTTACACGTTAGTACGTAATAGTATATAACGTTATACGTCATTACGTATTAGTATATAACGTTATTCGTTATTACGTAATAGTACAGAACGTTATACGATATTACGTAATAGTATATAACGTTATACGTAATTACATAATAGTATATAACGTTACACGTTGTTACGTAATAGTATATAACGTTATACGTCGTTACGTATTAGTATATAACGTTACACGTTATTACGTATTAGTATATAGCGTTATACGTCATTACGTATTAGTATATAACGTTACACGTTATTACATAATAGTATATAACGTTATACGTAATTACGTATTAGTATATAACGTTATACGTCATTACGTAATTATATATAACGTTATACGTTAGTACGTAATAGTATATAACGTTATAAGTCATTACGTATTAGTATATAACGTTATACGTCATTACGTAATAGTATATAACGTCATACGTTAGTACCTAATAGTATATAACGTTATACGTTATTACGTAATAGTATATAACGTTATACGTTATTACATAATAGTGTATAACGTTACACGTTATTACGTAATAGTATATAGCGTTATACGTCATTACGTATTGGTATATAACGTTATACGTTGGTACGTAATAGTATATAACGTTATACGATATTACGTATTAGTTTATAACGTTATACGATATGACGTATTAGTATATAACGTTACACGTTATTACGTAATAGTATATAACGTTATACGATATTACGTATTAGTATATAACGTTTCACGTTAGTACGTAGTAGTATATAACGTTATACGATATTACGTATTAGTATATAACGTTACACGTTATTACGCAATAGTATATAACGTTATACGTTGGTACGTAATAGTATATAACGTTATACGTCATTGCGTAATAGTATATAACGTTATACGTTAGTACGTAATAGTATATAACGTTATACGTCATCCGGTAATACTATATAACGTAATACGTTAGTACGTAATAGTATATAATGTTATACGTTGTTACGTATTAGTATATAACGTCATACGTTATTACGTAATAGTATATAATGTTATACGTTGTCACGTATTAGTATATAACGTTATACGTTATTACGTAATAGTATATAACGTTATACGTCATTACGTAATAGTATATAACGTTATACGTTAGTACGTAATAGGATATAACGTTATACGTTATTACGTAATAGTATATAACGTTATACGTTATTACGTAATAGTATATAACGTTATACGTCATTACGTAATAGTATATAACGTTATACGTCATCCGGTAATACTATATAACGTTATACGTCATCCGGTAATACTATATAACGTTATACGTTAGTACGTAATAGTATATAACGGTATACGTTATTACGTATTAGTATATAACGATATACGTCATTACGTAATAGTATATAACGTTATACGTTAGTACGTAATAGGATATAACGTTATACGTTATTACGTAATAGTATATAGCGTTATACGTCATTACGTATTAGTATATAACGTTACACGTTATTACGTAATAGTATATAACGTTATACGATATTACGTATTAGTTTATAACGTTACACGTTATTACGTAATAGTATATATCGTTATACGTCATCCGGTAATACTATATCACGTTACACGTTTGTACGTAATAGTATATAACGTTATACGTCATTACGTATTAGTATATAACGATATACGTTGGTACGTAATAGTATATAGCGTTATACGTCATTACGTATTAGTATATAACGTTATACGTTGGTACGTAATAGTATATAACGTTATACGATATTACGTATTAGTTTATAACGTTATACGATATGACGTATTAATATATAACGTTACACGTTATTACGAAATAGTATATAACGTTGTACGTCATTGCGTAATAGTATATAACGTTATACGTTATTACGTAATAGTATATAACGTTATACGTTAGTACGTAATAGTATATAACATTATACGTTATTACGTATTAGTATATAACGTTATACGTCATTACGTATTAGTATATAACGTTACACGTTATTACGTAATAGTATATAACGTTATACGATATTACGTATTAGTTTATAACGTTACACGTTATTACGTAATAGTATATATCGTTATACGTCATCCGGTAATACTATATCACGTTACACGTTTGTACGTAATAGTATATAACGTTATACGTTATTACATAGTAGTATATAACGATATACGATATTACGTATTAGTTTAAAACGTTATACGATATTACGTATTAGTATATAACGTTACACGTTATTACGTAATAGTATATAGCGTTATACGTTATTACATAGTAGTATATAACGTTATACGATATTACGTATTAGTTTATAACGTTACACGTTATTACGTATTAGTATATAACGTTACACGTTATTACGTAATAGTATATAACGTTACACGTTAGTACGTAATAGTATATAGCGTTATACGTCATTACGTATTAGTATATAACGTTATACGTTGGTACGTAATAGTATATAACGTTATACGATATTACGTATTAGTTTATAACGTTATACGATATGACGTATTAATATATAACGTTACACGTTATTACGTAATAGTATATAACGTTATACGTTATTGCGTAATAGTATATAACGTTATACGTTATTACGTAATAGTATATAACGTTATACGTTATTACGTAATAGTATATAACGTTGTACGTCATTACGTAATAGTATATAACGTTATACGTTGTTACGTTATAGTATATAACGTTATACGTTAGTACGTAATAGTATATAACATTATACGTTATTACGTATTAGTATATAACGTTATACGTCATTACGTATTAGTATATAACGTTACACGTTATTACGTAATAGTATATAACGTTATACGATATTACGTATTAGTTTATAACGTTACACGTTATTACGTAATAGTATATATCGTTATACGTCATCCGGTAATACTATATCACGTTACACGTTTGTACGTAATAGTATATAACGTTATACGTTATTACATAGTAGTATATAACGATATACGATATTACGTATTAGTTTAAAACGTTATACGATATTACGTATTAGTATATAACGTTACACGTTATTACGTAATAGTATATAGCGTTATACGTCATTACTTATTAGTATATAACGACATACGTTATTACGTAATAGTATATAACGTTATACGTTATTACGTAATAGTATATAACGTTATACGTTATTACATAGTAGTATATAACGTTATACGATATTACGTATTAGTTTATAACGTTACACGTTATTACGTATTAGTATATAACGTTACACGTTATTACGTAATAGTATATAACGTTACACGTTAGTACGTAATAGTATATAACGTTATACGTCATCCGGTAATACTATATAACGTTACACGTTAGTACGTAATAGTATATAACGTTATACGTCATTACGTATTAGTATATAACGTTATACGTTATTACGTAATAGTATATAACGTTATACGTTATTACGTAATAGTATATAACGTTATACGTTATTACATAATAGTATATAACGTTACACGTTGTTACGTAATAGTATATAACGTTATACGTCGTTACGTATTAGTATATAACGTTACACGTTATTACGTATTAGTATATAGCGTTATACGTCATTACGTATTAGTATATAACGTTACACGTTATTACATAATAGTATATAACGTTATACGTAATTACGTATTAGTATATAACGTTATACGTCATTACGTAATTATATATAACGTTATACGTTAGTACGTAATAGTATATAACGTTATAAGTCATTACGTATTAGTATATAACGTTATACGTCATTAC
Organism: Bombus pascuorum; assembly: GCF_905332965.1. Lineage (NCBI taxonomy): Eukaryota > Metazoa > Arthropoda > Insecta > Hymenoptera > Apidae > Bombus > Bombus pascuorum. The sequence goes on from NC_083488.1 coordinate 10,207,955, forward strand.
GTAATAGTATATAACGTCATACGTTAGTACCTAATAGTATATAACGTTATACGTTATTACGTAATAGTATATAACGTTATACGTTATTACATAATAGTGTATAACGTTACACGTTATTACGTAATAGTATATAGCGTTATACGTCATTACGTATTGGTATATAACGTTATACGTTGGTACGTAATAGTATATAACGTTATACGATATTACGTATTAGTTTATAACGTTATACGATATGACGTATTAGTATATAACGTTACACGTTATTACGTAATAGTATATAACGTTATACGATATTACGTATTAGTATATAACGTTTCACGTTAGTACGTAGTAGTATATAACGTTATACGATATTACGTATTAGTATATAACGTTACACGTTATTACGCAATAGTATATAACGTTATACGTTGGTACGTAATAGTATATAACGTTATACGTCATTGCGTAATAGTATATAACGTTATACGTTAGTACGTAATAGTATATAACGTTATACGTCATCCGGTAATACTATATAACGTAATACGTTAGTACGTAATAGTATATAATGTTATACGTTGTTACGTATTAGTATATAACGTCATACGTTATTACGTAATAGTATATAATGTTATACGTTGTCACGTATTAGTATATAACGTTATACGTTATTACGTAATAGTATATAACGTTATACGTCATTACGTAATAGTATATAACGTTATACGTTAGTACGTAATAGGATATAACGTTATACGTTATTACGTAATAGTATATAACGTTATACGTTATTACGTAATAGTATATAACGTTATACGTCATTACGTAATAGTATATAACGTTATACGTCATCCGGTAATACTATATAACGTTATACGTCATCCGGTAATACTATATAACGTTATACGTTAGTACGTAATAGTATATAACGGTATACGTTATTACGTATTAGTATATAACGATATACGTCATTACGTAATAGTATATAACGTTATACGTTAGTACGTAATAGGATATAACGTTATACGTTATTACGTAATAGTATATAGCGTTATACGTCATTACGTATTAGTATATAACGTTATACGTTGGTACGTAATAGTATATAACGTTATACGATATTACGTATTAGTTTATAACGTTATACGATATGACGTATTAATATATAACGTTACACGTTATTACGTAATAGTATATAACGTTGTACGTCATTGCGTAATAGTATATAACGTTATACGTTATTACGTAATAGTATATAACGTTATACGTTCTTACGTAATAGTATATAACGTTATACGATATTACGTATTAGTTTATAACGTTACACGTTATTACGTATTAGTATATAGCGTTATACGTCATTACGTATTAGTATATAACGTTACACGTTATTACATAATAGTATATAACGTTATACGTAATTACGTATTAGTATATAACGTTATACGTCATTACGTAATTATATATAACGTTATACGTTAGTACGTAATAGTATATAACGTTATAAGTCATTACGTATTAGTATATAACGTTACACGTTATTACGTAATAGTATATAACGTTACACGTTAGTACGTAATAGTATATAACGTTATACGTCATCCGGTAATACTATATAACGTTACACGTTAGTACGTAATAGTATATAACGTTATACGTCATTACGTATTAGTATATAACGTTATACGTTATTACGTAATAGTATATAACGTTATACGTTATTACGTAATAGTATATAACGTTATACGTTATTACATAATAGTATATAACGTTACACGTTGTTACGTAATAGTATATAACGTTATACGTCGTTACGTATTAGTATATAACGTTACACGTTATTACGTATTAGTATATAGCGTTATACGTCATTACGTATTAGTATATAACGTTACACGTTATTACATAATAGTATATAACGTTATACGTAATTACGTATTAGTATATAACGTTATACGTCATTACGTAATTATATATAACGTTATACGTTAGTACGTAATAGTATATAACGTTATAAGTCATTACGTATTAGTATATAACGTTATACGTCATTACGTAATAGTATATAACGTCATACGTTAGTACCTAATAGTATATAACGTTATACGTTATTACGTAATAGTATATAACGTTATACGTTATTACATAATAGTGTATAACGTTACACGTTATTACGTAATAGTATATAGCGTTATACGTCATTACGTATTGGTATATAACGTTATACGTTGGTACGTAATAGTATATAACGTTATACGATATTACGTATTAGTTTATAACGTTATACGATATGACGTATTAGTATATAACGTTACACGTTATTACGTAATAGTATATAACGTTATACGATATTACGTATTAGTATATAACGTTTCACGTTAGTACGTAGTAGTATATAACGTTATACGATATTACGTATTAGTATATAACGTTACACGTTATTACGCAATAGTATATAACGTTATACGTTGGTACGTAATAGTATATAACGTTATACGTCATTGCGTAATAGTATATAACGTTATACGTTAGTACGTAATAGTATATAACGTTATACGTCATCCGGTAATACTATATAACGTAATACGTTAGTACGTAATAGTATATAATGTTATACGTTGTTACGTATTAGTATATAACGTCATACGTTATTACGTAATAGTATATAATGTTATACGTTGTCACGTATTAGTATATAACGTTATACGTTATTACGTAATAGTATATAACGTTATACGTCATTACGTAATAGTATATAACGTTATACGTTAGTACGTAATAGGATATAACGTTATACGTTATTACGTAATAGTATATAACGTTATACGTTATTACGTAATAGTATATAACGTTATACGTCATTACGTAATAGTATATAACGTTATACGTCATCCGGTAATACTATATAACGTTATACGTCATCCGGTAATACTATATAACGTTATACGTTAGTACGTAATAGTATATAACGGTATACGTTATTACGTATTAGTATATAACGATATACGTCATTACGTAATAGTATATAACGTTATACGTTAGTACGTAATAGGATATAACGTTATACGTTATTACGTAATAGTATATAGCGTTATACGTCATTACGTATTAGTATATAACGTTATACGTTGGTACGTAATAGTATATAACGTTATACGATATTACGTATTAGTTTATAACGTTATACGATATGACGTATTAATATATAACGTTACACGTTATTACGTAATAGTATATAACGTTGTACGTCATTGCGTAATAGTATATAACGTTATACGTTATTACGTAATAGTATATAACGTTATACGTTCTTACGTAATAGTATATAACGTTATACGATATTACGTATTAGTTTATAACGTTACACGTTATTACGTATTAGTATATAGCGTTATACGTCATTACGTATTAGTATATAACGTTACACGTTATTACATAATAGTATATAACGTTATACGTAATTACGTATTAGTATATAACGTTATACGTCATTACGTAATTATATATAACGTTATACGTTAGTACGTAATAGTATATAACGTTATAAGTCATTACGTATTAGTATATAACGTTATACGTCATTACGTAATAGTATATAACGTCATACGTTAGTACCTAATAGTATATAACGTTATACGTTATTACGTAATAGTATATAACGTTATACGTTATTACATAATAGTATATAACGTTACACGTTATTACGTAATAGTATATAGCGTTATACGTCATTACGTATTGGTATATAACGTTCTACGTTGGTACGTAATAGTATATAACGTTATACGATATTACGTATTAGTTTATAACGTTATACGATATGACGTATTAGTATATAACGTTACACGTTATTACGTAATAGTATATAACGTTATACGATATTACGTATTAGTATATAACGTTACACGTTAGTACGTAGTAGTATATAACGTTATACGATATTACGTATTAGTATATAACGTTACACGTTATTACGCAATAGTATATAGCGTTATACGTCATTACGTGTTAGTATATAACGTTATACGTCATTACGTGACAGTATATAACGTTATACCTTATTACGTAATAGTATATAGCGTTATACGTCATTACGTATTAGTATATAACGTTATACGTTGGTACGTAATAGTATATAACGTTATACGATATTACGTATTAGTTTATAACGTTATACGATATGACGTATTAATATATAACGTTACACGTTATTACGAAATAGTATATAACGTTGTACGTCATTGCGTAATAGTATATAACGTTATATGTTATTACGTAATAGTATATAACGTTATACGTTAGTACGTAATAGTATATAACATTATACGTTATTACGTTTTAGTATATAACGTTATACGTCATTACGTATTAGTATATAACGTTACACGTTATTACGTAATAGTATATAACGTTATACGATATTACGTATTAGTTTATAACGTTACACGTTATTACGTAATAGTATATATCGTTATACGTCATCCGGTAATACTATATCACGTTACACGTTTGTACGTAATAGTATATAACGTTATACGTTATTACATAGTAGTATATAACGATATACGATATTACGTATTAGTTTAAAACGTTATACGATATTACGTATTAGTATATAACGTTACACGTTATTACGTAATAGTATATAGCGTTATACGTTATTACATAGTAGTATATAACGTTATACGATATTACGTATTAGTTTATAACGTTACACGTTATTACGTATTAGTATATAACGTTACACGTTATTACGTAATAGTATATAACGTTACACGTTAGTACGTAATAGTATATAGCGTTATACGTCATTACGTATTAGTATATAACGTTATACGTTGGTACGTAATAGTATATAACGTTATACGATATTACGTATTAGTTTATAACGTTATACGATATGACGTATTAATATATAACGTTACACGTTATTACGTAATAGTATATAACGTTGTACGTCATTGCGTAATAGTATATAACGTTATACGTTATTACGTAATAGTATGTAACGTTATACGTTAGTACGTAATAGTATATAGCGTTATACGTCATTACGTATTAGTATATAACGTTATACGTTGGTACGTAATAGTATATAACGTTACACGTTATTACGTAATAGTATATAACGTTATACGATATTACGTATTAGTTTATAACGTTACAGGTTATTACGTAATAGTATATATCGTTATACGTCATCCGGTAATACTATATCACGTTACACGTTTGTACGTAATAGTATATAACGTTATACGTTATTACATAGTAGTATATAACGATATACGATATTACGTATTAGTTTAAAACGTTATACGATATTACGTATTAGTATATAACGTTACACGTTATTACGTAATAGTATATAGCGTTATACGTCATTACTTATTAGTATATAACGACATACGTTATTACGTAATAGTATATAACGTTATACGTTATTACGTAATAGTATATAACGTTATACGTTATTACATAGTAGTATATAACGTTATACGATATTACGTATTAGTTTATAACGTTACACGTTATTACGTATTAGTATATAACGTTACACGTTATTACGTAATAGTATATAACGTTATACGATATTACGTATTAGTATATAACGTTACACGTTAGTACGTAATAGTATATAACGTTATACGTTATTACGTAATAGTATATAACGTTATACGATATTACGTATTAGTTTATAACGTTACACGTTATTACGTATTAGTATATAGCGTTATACGTCATTACGTATTAGTATATAACGTTACACGTTATTACATAATAGTATATAACGTTATACGATATTACGTATTAGTTTATAACGTTATACGATATGACGTATTAGTATATAACGTTACACGTTATTACGTAATAGTATATAACGTTATACGATATTACGTATTAGTATATAACGTTACACGTTAGTACGTAGTAGTATATAACGTTATACGATATTACGTATTAGTATATAACGTTACACGTTATTACGCAATAGTATATAGCGTTATACGTCATTACGTAATAGTATATAATGTTATACGTTGTCACGTATTAGTATATAACGTTATACGTTATTACGTAATAGTATATAACGTTATACGTCATTACGTAATAGTATATAACGTTATACGTTAGTACGTAATAGGATATAACGTTATACGTTATTACGTAATAGTTTTTTTTTTTTTTTTTTTTTTTTTTTTTTTTTTTTTTCTTATTTTATTTTGGTTATTTTACAATTTGTCCTTGCGGACATTTGGTAAAGTGTTATATCTTGTTGGTGAAGAAAAAAAAAATATAAATAAAAAAAAAATAATATAGCATGTGGGCGGCTACCCCCAGCGGGGTGCCAGCTTCGTTTTTTTTTTTTTTTTTCTAAGTTATATCTTTTATGAGGTCTGTTGCGTGTTTCCTTTTTTGTCTTCTTACGATGTTTGTTGTGTTGCACGTTTCAGCTGCCAGATGGTTCGGGTGTGTTTCTATTCTTGTTCTGTATCTTGTTGCGAATCTGGTAATCTCCTCCTTGACCGTTGGTATTCCGAGGTCTTTCCTTATGTCCTCGTTTCTAACGTACCACGGGGCGTTTACCATTGTTCTAAGGATTTTGGCTTGGATTGTTTCTATTTTATTTATATCGCTCATTGCTGCTGTTCCCCATAGTGGAATTCCGTATGTCCAGATTGGCTTTATGATTATTTTATATATCTTCAGTTTGTTTTCTGTGCTTAGTTTGGATTTTCGGCTTGTTAGCCAGTACATTTGTCTCCTTGCTATCTGTATCTTGTCTATTATTGATTTGATGTGCTGTTTCCATGTGAAGTGTGTATCTATGTGAAGTCCAAGGTATTTGACTTGCCTTGTTTGTGTTATTTGCGTGCCGTTCAGGAAGATGTTTGGTGTTATCTGTTTTCTCAATGTGAATGTAATGTGGTTGCATTTGTCAGGGTTAGCTTTGATTTGTTTGTCCTGTAGCCACTTTTCTATTTTTGTGATGTGCTCTTGTAGTATTGTGGCTGCTGTTACAGGGTTGGTGTGCCTGACTAGCACGGCTGTGTCGTCCGCGAATGTCAGTATTTTGCTATTGGTAGTTGTTGGAATGTTGGCCGTGTATAATGTGTATAGTATGGGTCCTAGGACGCTTCCTTGTGGAACACCTGCTTTGATGTCTTTTGCTTCGGAGTGTGCGTCCTTGATTTTTACTGTGAAGGTTCTGTTGCTTATGTATGATTTTATTATTTGGTATATTTTTTCCGGGAATTGTTTCTTGATTGTTTGTATTAGGCTTTCGTGGTTTATTTTGTCGAAAGCTTTCTCTATGTCCATGAATAGGGCTGTACAATATTGTTTGTTTTCTATTGTGTGTATTATTTCGTTGACAAGCCTGTGCATTTGTTCTATGGTGGAGTGTTTATTTCTAAATCCAAATTGATGGTCTGGTATTAGTTTTTCCTTCTCTATTATTGGTTTTAGTCGGGCGTATATTACTTTTTCTAGTATTTTGGAGAGCACGGGGAGTAGTGATATTGGTCTGTAGGATGTTGCTTCATGTGGGTCTTTGCCTGGTTTGGGTAACATTATGATTTGTGCCTGTTTCCATAATGCAGGATAATATTGTATTCTTAGTATTGCATTGAATATTATTGTAATTAACCGTATCGCTTTTGGAGGGAGGTTTTTCAATATTTTGCCATTGATTAGATCAATTCCTGGTGCTTTGTTGTTTTTTGTTTTTTCTATTATGTTTCTTATTTCTTGTGCTGTTGTTTTGGGTATGGTGTATTGCTTGTCGATTGCAGTGCTAGTGGCTATCGCGTCGTCGTCCGTATGGCTATTGTGGTTGCTGTTATTGATGTTGTGTGGTGTAAATGTGTTACATAGGTGGATGGAAAATTCTTCGGCTTGCTCTTCGTTGCTTCTTGCCCATGTGTTGTCTGCTTTTCTGATTGCTGGGGCTGGTTTTATCGCCTTCTTTATTTTTTTTGTGGCTTTCCATAGTGAGTAGTTGTAGTTCTCGTGTGCAGATAGTGACTCTATGAACTTTGTGAATTCGTTGTTGTTGTGCTCTTTTATTTTGTTTTTTATTTCCTTTGCAAGTTTGTTTAGGTGTTTTTTGTTTTCTTTTGTTCTATGTTTTTGCCATTTTGCTTTCGCTTTTCTTTTATCTCTAATTTTTTCGAGGATGTCAGATGGGATTTGTTTTGTTTGTCTAGTGGTAGTTTCTGGTTTTGTGGTTGCCCGTGCTGCCTCTTGTATAGTTTCTGTAAGTGTTGTTACAGCTTGTTCGATGTGTTGGGGCGTTTTCAGTGGGATGTTGCAGTTGATTTTGCTCTCGATTATTTCTTTGAAGGTTTGCCAATTAGTGGATTTGTTGCATAGCGTCTCTGAGTTGTTGTAGAGTATTGGCTTGTTTCTGTATGTTATTATTATGGGTGTATGGTCGGAGCTAAGCTCGAGGCTGGATGCTATATTTATTTTATTTCCGTTTAATCCCTTTGTGACTGCAAAGTCGAGTAGGTCAGGGATTTTGCTCAGGTCTGTCGGCCAGTATGTCGGTCTTCCTGTGGATAATATATTGAGATTGTTTTTCCTGATGTGTTTTTCCAGGGTTCTGCCTCGAGGTGTAGTGATTCTTGATCCCCATGTTGTGTGCTTTGAGTTGTAGTCTCCTGCTGCGATAAACTTGTCGCCTAGTTGCTGGAAGTATTCTTCCCACATTTGTGTTGTAATTTTGTGTCGCGGTGGTGCATATACTGCTGACAGCTGTAGACGGTTGCTACTAGTTTGTACGGTAACGGTAGTTGCTTGTATGTGTTCTTTACTAACTTGGCTGTGTAGGTGGTGTTTAATGTCGTTTCTTATTATCACTGCGGTTCCTCCGTGTGCTTTTCCTGAGGGGTGCTTGGTATCGTATATGGTATAGTGCGGTATTTTTGTGTAGCTTTTTGTTGTGAAATGCGTCTCCGATACAAGTAGTATGTCTATGTTGTTGTGGTATAGGAATGCTTTGGTTTCAATGGCCCTTTGTTGTAGACCGTTGGAGTTCCAGGCAGCTATTTTTAGTATGTCCGTTTTTACTTTTTGCTTAGCATGGTTGTTATCAGTTGTATCATAGCTGTGATTTGTAATGATTGCTGCTTGAATGCTTCGTTTAGTTCGCTTATCGTTCTTGTTAACATGTCGGTGCTTTTGATGGATTGTTTTAATAGTTCTTTTATTTCTGTAGCGTCGTTGGTGTTGTTGTTGTGGTTTTGATTGGCTACGGGTGTTACTTCCTTGGTTGCTTGCGCGTAGCTTCGACTGCCAGTGGTGTTGATATTGTTGTGGTTGTTGTTCATTACGTACTGTACTTTAATTGGTGTCTCAGCTTCTGCCCTGTCTTGTTGTGTGTGGTGGTAGTTATATGTCCTGCTTCTAAGCGGCGGAAACAATTTACGTTGGAGTATTTTTCTGGCTGGGCAGCCTTTGTAGCTGGCTGGGTGGTTTCCGTTGCAGTTGTAGCACTTTACCTCTTTTATTTTTCCCGTATATGGGCAGTAAGTTGTCAGGTGCTTTCCTGCGCATTTGACGCACACCGGGTTTCTGTTGCAGTAATTTTTTGTGTGCCCATATTGTTGGCACCGCATGCACTGAGGTATGTCTTTTTTTTGTCTGGGTGGTTCGACTGTGATTATTGTGTTTAAGATTTGTTTAATGTCATAGATTTCCTTGTTGTTTTTGTTCGGTTCTAGTTCTATTAGGAACAGCGGTAGTGGTTGTTTGGTGTCAAATCTCGTTATGTTGTTTATTGCTCTTACCTGGTGTCCGATTTTGGCTAGTTCGTCGCATATGTTGCTTGTGTTTGTTCTTGGGTGTAGCCCTCTGATAACTGCTTTATAGCTTTTGTCAGTTTTGAGCTGGTAGGTGTGGTACCCGGCGTTTTTTTCTTTTAGCACTTTTACCACTTTTCTGTAGGTTTCTGGGGCGTTGGTTTGCACTTTTACCTGGTCCAGTTTTAATTGTTTTATTGAGTAGTTTTCTTTGCCTGCCGTATTGTTTAGCAGTTCGAGGAGGGGGTCTATTATTTGCGCATCGATGTATATTGGCGGTGGTTTGGGGTTGTGTGTTATTGGTTTTTCAGTTGTTTCAGTTGTTTCTGGTTCCTTCTCTTGTGGTAGTATGCTGAAGGGGTTTTGTAGTGGGATTTCTTGGAGCCACTGCTTACTTACTGTTTCTGCAGCCCTCCTAGTATTTGCGTTTGTTGTAATTTTTCTTCTTTTGCTGGGAGTTACGAGCTTCCAGCTTTCGTCTTGTTGTGTTAGATCGTTGTTGGTGGTGTTTCTCTCGTCACTCATCTGAGTCGTATCCATTTCGGTTTCTGTGCATTCATGGATTTCCATGGTTTTGTATATGGCGTATGTTTCACCGTTGTTTGATATCCTGAGCGGTGGCACTCGTTGCATTGCTTTGTTTTCCCCGCTTTTCGCACTTTCGGGGGCACTTTTTTCCACGTCCGATTTCGACTGAGAGACCTCTCCGGGCACCAGGCACGTCTGCACTCTTCGGCAGTCGAAAGGGAACTCATTACGTAATAGTATATAACGTTATACGTTATATCGTATTAGTATATAACGTTATACGTCATTACGTAATAGCATATAACGTTATACGTTAGTACGTAATAGTATATAACGTTATACGTTATTACGTATTAGTATATAACGTTATACGTTATTACGTATTAGTATATAACGTTATACGTTATTACGTATTAGTATATAACGTTATACGTTATTACGTATTAGTATATAACGTTATACGATATTACGTATTAGTATATAACGTTACACGTTATTACGTAATAGTATATAACGTTACACGTTATTACGTAATAGTATATAGCGTTATACGTCATTACGTATTAGTATATAACGTTATACGTCATTACGTGACAGTATATAACGTTATACGTTAGTACGTAATAGTATATATCGTTATACGTCATTGCGTAATTGTATATAACGTTATACGTTAGTACGTATTAGTATATAACGTTATACGTCATCCGGTAATACTATATAACGTTATACGTTAGTACGTATTAGTATATAACGTTACACGTTATTACGTAATAGTATATAACGTTATACGATATTACGTATTAGTATATAACGTTACACGTTAGTACGTAGTAGTATATAACGTTATACGATATTACGTATTAGTATATAACGTTACACGTTATTACGTAATAGTATATAGCGTTATACGTCATTACGTATTAGTATATAAAGTTATACGTCATTACGTGACAGTATATAACGTTATACGTTAGTACGTAATAGTATATATCGTTATACGTCATTGCGTAATTGTATATAACGTTATACGTTAGTACGTAATAGTATATAACGTTATACGTCATCCGGTAATACTATATAACGTTATACGTTAGTACGTAATAGTATATAATGTTATTCGTTGTTACGTATTAGTATATAACGTCATACGTTATTACGTAATAGTATATAATGTTATACGTTGTTACGTATTAGTATATAACGTTATACGTTATTACGTAATAGTATATAACGTTATACGTCATTACGTAATAGTATATAACGTTATACGTTATTACATAATAGTATATAACGTTACACGTTATTACGTAATAGTATATAGCGTTATACGTCATTACGTCATATTATATAACGATATACGTTATTACGTAATAGTTTATAACGTTATACGTTAGTAAGTAATAGCATATAACGTTATGAGTTATAAGGTAATACTCAATAACGTTATACGTCATTACATAATAGTATATAACGTTATACGTCTTTACGTAATATTATATAACGTTAAACGTTAGTACGTAATAGTATATAACGTTATACGTTATTAAGTATTAGTATATAACGTTGTACGTTATTAATTATTAGTATATAACGTTATTACGTAATAGTATATAACGTTATACGTCATTACGTAATAGTTTATAACGTTATACGATATGACGTATTAATATATAACGTTAAACGTTATTACGTAATAGTATATAACGTTGTTCGTCATTGCGTAATAGTATATAACGTTATACGTTATTACGTAATAGTATATAACGTTATACGATATGACGTATTAGTTTATAACGTTATACGATATGACGTATTAATATATAACGTTACACGTTATTACGTAATAGTATATAACGTTGTACGTCATTGCGTAATAGTATATAACGTTATACGTTATTACGTAATAGTATATAACGTTATACGTTAGTACGTAATAGTATATAACATTATACGTTATTACGTATTAGTATATAACGTTATACGTCATTACGTATTAGTATATAACGTTACACGTTATTACGTAATAGTATATAACGTTATACGATATTACGTATTAGTATATAACGTTACACGATATTACGTAATAGTATATAACGGTATACGATATTACGTATTAGTATATAACGTTACTCGTTAGTACGTAGTAGTATATAACGTTATACGATATTACGTATTAGTATATAACGTTACACGTTATTACGTAATATTATATAGCGTTATACGTCATTACGTATTAGTATATAACGTTATACGTCATTACGTGACAGTATATAACGTTATACGTTAGTACGTAATAGTATATATCGTTATACGTCATTGCGTAATAGTATATAACGTTATACGTTAGTACGTAATAGTATATAACGTTATACGTCATCCGGTAATACTATATAACGTTATACGTTAGTACGTAATAGTATATAATGTTATACGTTGTTACGTATTAGTATATAACGTCATACGTTATTACGTAATAGTATATAATGTTATACGTTGTCACGTATTAGTACATAACGTTATACGTTATTACGTAATAGTATATAACGTTATACGTCATTACGTAATAGTATATAACGTTATACGTTAGTACGTAATAGGATATAACGTTATACGTTATTACGTAATAGTATATAACGTTATACGTTATTACGTAATAGTATATAACGTTATACGTCATTACGTAATAGTATATAACGTTATACGTCATCCGGTAATACTATATAACGTTATACGTCATCCGGTAATACTATATAACGTTATACGTTAGTACGTAATCGTATATAACGTTATACGTTATTACGTATTAGTATATAACGTTATACGTTATTACGTATTAGTATATAACGATATACGTCATTACGTGACAGTATATAACGTTATACGTTAGTACGTAATAGTATATATCGTTATACGTCATTGCGTAATTGTATATAACGTTATACGTTAGTACGTAATAGTATATAACGTTATACGTCATCCGGTAATACTATATAACGTTATACGTTAGTACGTAATAGTATATAATGTTATACGTTGTTACGTATTAGTATATAACGTCATACGTTATTACGTAATAGTATATAATGTTATACGTTGTTACGTATTAGTATATAACGTTATACGTTATTACGTATTAGCATATAACGTTATACGTTATTACGTATTTGTATATAACGTTATACGTTAGTACGTAATGGTATATAACGTTATACGTTATTACGTATTAGTATATAACGTTATACGTTATTACGTATTAGTATATAACGTTATACGTTTTTACGTGTTAGTATATAACGTTATACGATATTACGTATTAGTATATATCGTTACACGTTATTACGTAATAGTATATAACGTTACACGTTATTACGTAATAGTATATAACGTTATACGTCATTACGTAATAGTATATAACGTATAACGTTATTACGTAATAGTATATAACGTTATACGTTATTACGTAATAGTATATAACGTTATACGTTATTACATAATAGTATATAACGTTACACGTTATTACGTAATAGTATATAGCGTTATACGTATTTACGTATTAGTATATAACGTTATACGTCATTACGTGACAGTATATAACGTTATACGTTAGTACGTAATAGTATATATCGTTATACGTCATCCGGTAATACTATATAACGTTATACGTTAGTACGTATTAGTATATAACGTTACACGTTATTACGTAATAGTATATAACGTTATACGATATTACGTATTAGTATATAACGTTACACGTTAGTACGTAGTAGTATATAACGTTATACGATATTACGTATTAGTATATAACGTTACACGTTAGTACGTAGTAGTATATAACGTTATACGATATTACGTATTAGTATATAACGTTACACGTTATTACGTAATAGTATATAGCGTTATAAGTCATTACGTATTAGTATATAAAGTTATACGTCATTACGTGACAGTATATAACGTTATACGTTAGTACGTAATAGTATATATCGTTATACGTCATTGCGTAATTGTATATAACGTTATACGTTAGTACGTAATCGTATATAACGTTATACGTTATTACGTATTAGTATATAACGTTATACGTTATTACGTATTAGTATATAACGATATACGTCATTACGTGACAGTATATAACGTTATACGTTAGTACGTAATAGTATATAACGTTATACGTCATTACGTAATAGTATATAACGTTATACGTTAGTACGTAATGGTATATAACGTTATACGTTATTACGTATTAGTATATAACGTTATACGTTATTACGTATTAGTATATAACGTTATACGTTTTTACGTGTTAGTATATAACGTTATACGATATTACGTATTAGTATATAACGTTACACGTTATTACGTAATAGTATATAACGTTACACGTTATTACGTAATAGTATATAACGTTACACGTCATTACGTAATAGTATATAACGTATAACGTTATTACGTAATAGTATATAACGTTATACGTTATTACGTAATAGTATATAACGTTATACGTTATTACATAATAGTATATAACGTTACACGTTATTACGTAATAGTATATAGCGTTATACGTATTTACGTATTAGTATATAACGTTATACGTCATTACGTGACAGTATATAACGTTATACGTTAGTACGTAATAGTATATATCGTTATACGTCATTGCGTAATAGTATATAAAGTTATACGTCATTACGTGACAGTATATAACGTTATACGTTAGTACGTAATAGTATATATCGTTATACGTCATTGCGTAATAGTATATAACGTTATACGTTAGTACGTAATAGTATATAACGTTATACGTCATCCGGTAATACTATATAACGTTATACGTTAGTACGTAATAGTATATAATGTTATACGTTGTTACGTATTAGTATATAACGTCATACGTTATTACGTAATAGTATATAATGTTATACGTTGTTACGTATTAGTATATAACGTTATACGTTATTACGTAATAGTATATAACGTTATACGTCATTACGTAATAGTATATAACGTTATACGTTAGTACGTAATAGTATATAACGTTATACGTTATTACGTATTAGTATATAACGTTATACGTTATTACGTATTAGTATATAACGTTATACGTTATTACGTATTAGTATATAACGTTATACGATATTACGTATTAGTATATAACGTTACACGTTATTACGTAATAGTATATAACGTTACACGTTACTACGTAATAGTATATAACGTTATACGTCATTACGTAATAGTATATAACGTTATACATTATTACGTAATAGTATATAAAATTATACGTTATTACGTAATAGAATATAACGTTATACGTTATAAGGTAATAGTATATAACGTTAAACGTTATTACGTAGTAGTATATAACGTTATACGTTATGACGTAAGAGTATATAACGTTATACGTCATTACGTCATAGTATATAACGATATACGTTATTACGTAATAGTTTATAACGTTATACGTTAGTAAGTAATAGCATATAACGTTATACGTTATAAGGTAATACTCAATAACGTTATACGTCATTACATAATAGTATATAACGTTATACGTCTTTACGTAATAGTATATAACGTTATACGTTAGTACGTAATAGTATATAACTTTATACGTCATTACGTAATAGTATATAACGTTATACGTTATTACGTAATAGTATATAACGTTATTCGTTATTTCGTAATAGCATATAACGTTATACGTTAGTACGTAATAGCATATAACATTATACGTTATTACGTATTAGTATATAACGTTATACGTTATTACGTATTAGTATATAACGTTATACGATATTACGTATTAGTATATAACGTTACACGTTAGTACGTAGTAGTATATAACGTTATACGTCATTACGTGACAGTATATAACGTTATACGTTAGTACGTAATAGTATATATCGTTATACGTCATTGCGTAATAGTATATAACGTTATACGTTAGTACGTAATAATATATAACGTTACACGTCATAAAGTAATAGTTTATAACGTTATTCGTTAGTACGTAATAGTATATAACGTTATACGTTAGTACGTAATAGTATATATCGTTATACGTCATTGGGTAATAATATATAACGTTATACGTTATTACATAATAGTATATAACGTTATACGATATTACGTATTAGTTTATAACGTTACACGTTATTACGTAATAGTATATAACGTTATACGTCATCCGGTAATATTATATCACGTTACACGTTTGTACGTAATAGTATATAACGTTATACGTTATTACATGGTAGTATATAACGATATACGATATTACGTATTAGTATATAACGTTATACGATATTACGTATTAGTATATAACGTTATACGATATTACGTAATAGTATATAGCGTTATACGTCATTACGTAATAGTATATAACGTTATACGTCATTACGTAATAGTATATATCGTTATACGTTATTACGTAATAGTATATAACGTTATACGTTATTACATAGTACTATATAACGTTATACGATATTACGTATTAGTTTATAACGTTACACGTTATTACGTATTAGTATATAACGTTACACGTTATTACGTAATAGTATATAACGTTACACGTTAGTACGTAATAGTATATAACGTTATACGTCATCCGGTAATACTATATAACGTTACAGGTTAGTACGTAATAGTATATAACGTTATACGTCATTACGTATTAGTATATAACGTTATACGTTATTACGTAATATATTATAACGTTATACGTTATTACGTAATAGTATATAACGTTATACGTTAGTACGAAATAATATATAACGTTACACGTCATAAAGTAATAGTTTATAACGTTATTCGTTAGTACGTAATAGTATATAACGTTATACGTTAGTACGTAATAGTATATATCGTTATACGTCATTGGGTAATAATATATAACGTTATACGTTATTACGTAATAGTATATAACGTTATACGTCATCCGGTAATACTATATAACGTTACACGTTATTACGTAATAGTATATAGCGTTATACGTCATTACGCATTAGTATATAACGTTACACGTTGTTACGTAATAGTATATAACGTTATACGTCGTTACGTATTAGTATATAACGTTATACGTTATTACGTAATAGTATATAACGTTATTCGTTATTACGTAATAGCATATAACGTTATACGTCATTACGTAATAGTATATAACATTATACGTTATTACGTATTAGTATATAATGTTATACGTCATTGCGTAATTATATATAACGTTATACGTTAGTACGTATTAGTATATAACGTTATACGTCATTACGTAATAGTATATAACGTTATACGTCATTGCGTAATATTATATAACGTTATACGTTATAAGGCAATACTACATAACGTTATACGTCATAAGGTAATACTATATAACGTTTTACGTTATTCCGTAATAGTATATAATGTTATACGTTATTACGTAATAGAATATAACGTTATACGTTAGTACGTAATAATATATAACGTTACACGTCATAAAGTAATAGTTTATAACGTTACACGTGATTACGTAATAGTATATAACGTTATACGTCATCCGGTAATACTATATAACGTTACACGTTATTACGTAATAGTATATAGCGTTATACGTCATTACGCATTAGTATATAACGTTACACGTTGTTACGTAATAGTATATAACGTTATACGTCGTTACGTATTAGTATATAACGTTATACGTTATTACGTAATAGTATATAACGTTATACGTTATTACGTAATAGTATATAACGTTATACGATATTACGTATTAGTTTATAACGTTACACGTTATTACGTATTAGTATATAGCGTTATACGTCATTACGTATTAGTATATAACGTTACACGTTATTACGTAATAGTATATAACGTTATACGTTAGTACGTAATAGTATATAACGTTATAAGTCATTACGTATTAGTATATAACGTTATACGACATTACGTAATAGTATATAACGTCATACGTTAGTATATAATAGTATATAACGTTATACGTTAGTACGTAATAGGATATAACGTTATACGTTATTACGTAATAGGATATAACGTTATACGTTATTACGTAATAGTATATAACGTTATACGTTATTACGTAATAGTATATAACGTTATACGTTATTACATAATAGTATGTAACGTTACACGTTATTACGTAATAGTATATAGCGTTATACGTCATTACGTATTAGTATATAACGTTATACGTTGGTACGTAATAGTATATAACGTTATACGATATTACGTATTAGTTTATAACGTTATACGATATGACGTATTAGTTTATAACGTTACACGTTATTACGTATTAGTATATAACGTTATACGTCATTACGTAATAGTATATAACGTTATACGTTAGTACCTAATAGTATATAACGTTATACGTTAGTACGTAATAGGATATAACGTTATACGTTAGTACGTAATAGTACATAACGTTATACGTTATTACGTAATAGTATATAACGTCATACGCTATTACATAATAGTATATAACGTTATACGTTATTACGTAATAGTATATAACGTTATACGTTATAAGGTAATACTCAATAACGTTATACGTCATTACATAATAGTATATAACGTTATACGTCTTTACGTAATAGTATATAACGTTATACGTTAGTATGTAATAGTATATAACTTTATACGTCATTACGTAATAGTATATAACGTTATACGTTATTACGTAATAGTATATAACGTTATACGTTATTACGTAATAGTATATAACGTTATACGTATTTACGTATTAGTATATAACGTTATACGTCATTACGTGACAGTATATAACGTTATACGTTAGTACGTAATAGTATATATCGTTATACGTCATTGCGTAATAGTATATAACGTTATACGTTAGTACGTAATAGTATATAACGTTATACGTCATCCGGTAATACTATATAACGTTATACGTTAGTACGTAATAGTATATAATGTTATACGTTGTTACGTATTAGTATATAACGTCATACGTTATTACGTAATAGTATATAATGTTATACGTTGTTACGTATTAGTATATAACGTTATACGTTATTACGTAATAGTATATAACGTTATACGTCATTACGTAATAGTATATAACGTTATACGTTAGTACGTAATAGTATATAACGTTATATGTTATTACGTATTAGTATATAACGTTATACGTTATTACGTATTAGTATATAACGTTATACGTTATTACGTATTAGTATATAACGTTATACGATATTACGTATTTGTATATAACGTTACACGTTATTACGTAATAGTATATAACGTTACACGTTACTACGTAATAGTATATAACGTTATACGTCATTACGTAATAGTATATAACGTTATACATTATTACGTAATAGTATGTAAAATTATACGTTATTACGTAATAGAATATAACGTTATACGTTAGTACGTAATAGGATATAACGTTATACGTTATAAGGTAATAGTATATAACGTTAAACGTTATTACGTAGTAGTATATAACGTTATACGTTATGACGTAAGAGTATATAACGTTATACGTCATTACGTCATAGTATATAACGATATACGTTATTACGTAATAGTTTATAACGTTATACGTTAGTAAGTAATAGCATATAACGTTATACGTTATAAGGTAATACTCAATAACGTTATACGTCATTACATAATAGTATATAACGTTATACGTCTTTACGTAATAGTATATAACGTTATACGTTAGTACGTAATAGTATATAACTTTATACGTCATTACGTAATAGTATATAACGTTATACGTTATTACGTAATAGTATATAACGTTGTTCGTTATTACGTAATAGCATATAACGTTATACGTTAGTACGTAATAGTATATAACATTATACGTTATTACGTATTAGTATATAACTTTATACGTTATTACGTATTAGTATATAACGTTATACGATATTACGTATTAGTATATAACGTTACACGTTAGTACGTAGTAGTATATAACGTTATACGTCATTACGTGACAGTATATAACGTTATACGTTAGTACGTAATAGTATATATCGTTATACGTCATTGCGTAATAGTATATAACGTTATACGTTAGTACGTAATAATATATAACGTTACACGTCATAAAGTAATAGTTTATAACGTTATTCGTTAGTACGTAATAGTATATAACGTTATACGTTAGTACGTAATAGTATATATCGTTATACGTCATTGGGTAATAATATATAACGTTATACGTTATTACATAATAGTATATAACGTTATACGATATTACGTATTAGTTTATAACGATACACGTTATTACGTAATAGTATATAACGTTATACGTCATCCGGTAATATTATATCACGTTACACGTTTGTACGTAATAGTATATAACGTTATACGTTATTACATAGTAGTATATAACGATATACGATATTACGTATTAGTATATAACGTTATACGATATTACGTATTAGTATATAACGTTAAACGATATTACGTAATAGTATATAGCGTTATACGTCATTACGTAATAGTATATAACGTTATACGTCATCCGGTAATACTATATCACGTTACACGTTTGTACGTAATAGTATATAACGTTATACGTTATTACATAGTAGTATATAACGATATACGATACTACGTATTAGTATATAACGTTATACGATATTACGTATTAGTATATAACGTTACACGTTATTACGTAATAGTATATAGCGTTATACGTCATTACGTATTAGTATATAACGTTATACGTTATTACGTAATAGTATATAACGTTATACGTTATAAGGTAATACTCAATAACGTTATACGTCATTACATAATAGTATATAACGTTATACGTCTTTACGTAATAGTATATAACGTTATACGTTAGTATGTAATAGTATATAACTTTATACGTCATTACGTAATAGTATATAACGTTATACGTTATTACGTAATAGTATATAACGTTATACGTTATTACGTAATAGTATATAACGTTATTCGTTATTACGTAATAGCATATAACGTTATACGTTAGTACGTAATAGTATATAACATTATACGTTATTACGTATTAGTATATAACGTTATACGTCATTGCGTAATTATATATAACGTTATACGTTAGTACGTATTAGTTTATAACGTTATACGTCATTACGTAATAGTATATAACGTTATACGTCATTGCGTAATATTATATAACGTTATACGTTATAAGGCAATACTACATAACGTTATACGTCATAAGGTAATACTATATAACGTTTTACGTTATTCCGTAATAGTATATAATGTTATACGTTATTACGTAATAGAATATAACGTTATACGTTAGTACGTAATAATATATAACGTTACACGTCATAAAGTAATAGTTTATAACGTTACACGTTATTACGTAATAGTATATAACGTTATACGTCATCCGGTAATACTATATAACGTTACACGTTATTACGTAATAGTATATAGCGTTATACGTCATTACGTATTAGTATATAACGTTACACGTTGTTACGTAATAGTATATAGCGTTATACGTCATTACGTATTAGTATATAACGTTATACGTTATTACGTAATAGTATATAACGTTATACGTTATTACATAGTAGTATATAACGTTATACGATATTACGTATTAGTTTATAACGTTACACGTTATTACGTACTAGTATATAACGTTACACGTTATTACGTAATAGTATATAACGTTACACGTTAGTACGTAATAGTATATAACGTTATACGTCATCCGGTAATACTATATAACGTTATACGTTATTACGTAATAGTATATAACGTTATACGTTAGTACGAAATAATATATAAGGTTACACGTCATAAAGTAATAGTTTATAACGTTATTCGTTAGTACGTAATAGTATATAACGTTATACGTTAGTACGTAATAGTATATATCGTTATACGTCATTGGGTAATAATATATAACGTTATACGTTCTTACGTAATAGTATATAACGTTATACGTCATCCGGTAATACTATATCACGTTACACGTTTGTACGTAATAGTATATAACGTTATACGTTATTACATAGTAGTATATAACGATATACGATACTACGTATTAGTATATAACGTTATACGATATTACGTATTAGTATATAACGTTACACGTTATTACGTAATAGTATATAGCGTTATACGTCATTACGTATTAGTATATAACGTTATACGTTATTACGTAATAGTATATAACGTTATACGTTATAAGGTAATACTCAATAACGTTATACGTCATTACATAATAGTATATAACGTTATACGTCTTTACGTAATAGTATATAACGTTATACGTTAGTATGTAATAGTATATAACTTTATACGTCATTACGTAATAGTATATAACGTTATACGTTATTACGTAATAGTATATAACGTTATACGTTATTACGTAATAGTATATAACGTTATACGATATTACGTATTAGTTTATAACGTTACACGTTATTACGTATTAGTATATAGCGTTATACGTCATTACATATTAGTATATAACGTTACACGTTATTACGTAATAGTATATAACGTTATACGTCATTACGTATTAGTATATAACGTTATACGTTATTACATAGTAGTATATAACGTTATACGATATTACGTATTAGTTTATAACGTTACACGTTATTACGTAATAGTATATAACGTTATACGTTATTACGTATTAATATATACCGTTATACGTTAGTACGTAATAGTATATAACGTTATACGTAATTACGTATTAGTATATAACGTTATACGTCATTACGTAATTATATATAACGTTATACGTTAGTACGTAATAGTATATAACGTTATAAGTCATTACGTATTAGTATATAACGTTATACGGCATTACGTAATAGTATATAACGTCATACCTTAGTATATAATAGTATATAACGTTATACGTTAGTACGTAATAGGATATAACGTTATACGTTATTACGTAATAGGATATAACGTTATACGTTATTACGTAATAGTATATAACGTTATACGTTATTACGTAATAGTATATAACGTTATACGTTATTACATAATAGTATGTAACGTTACACGTTATTACGTAATAGTATATAGCGTTATACGTCATTACGTATTAGTATATAACGTTATACGTTGGTACGTAATAGTATATAACGTTATACGATATTACGTATTAGTTTATAACGTTATACGATATGACGTATTAGTTTATAACGTTACACGTTATTACGTATTAGTATATAACGTTATACGTCATTACGTAATAGTATATAACGTTATACGTCATTGTGTAATATTATATAACGTTATACGTTATAAGGCAATACTACATAACGTTATACGTCGTAAGGTAATACTATATAACGTTTTACGTTATTCCGTAATAGTATATAATGTAATACGTTATTACGTAATAGAATATAACGTTCTACGTTAGTACGTAATAATATATAACGTTACACGTCATATAGTAATAGTTTATAACGTTATTCGTTAGTACGTAATAGTATATAACGTTATACGTTAGTACGTAATAGTATATATCGTTATACGTCATTGGGTAATAATATATAACGTTATACGTTATTACATAACAGTATATAACGTTATACGATATTACGTATTAGTTTATAACGTTACACGTTATTACGTAATAGTATATATCGTTATACGTCATCCGGTAATCTATATCACGTTACACGTTTGTACGTAATAGTATATATCGTTATACGTTATTACATAGTAGTATATAACGATATACGATATTACGTATTAGTATATAACGTTATACGATATTACGTATTAGTATATAACGTTACACGTTATTACGTAATAGTATATGGCGTTATACGTCATTACTTATTAGTATATAACGTCATACGTTATTACGTAATAGTATATAACGTTATACGTTATTACGTAATAGTATATAACGTTATACGTTATTACATAGTAGTATATAACGTTATACGATATTACGCATTAGTTTATAACGTTACACGTTATTACGTATTAGTATATAGCGTTATACGTCATTACATATTAGTATATAACGTTACACGTTATTACGTAATAGTATATAACGTTACACGTTATTACGTAATAGTA
This sequence comes from Bombus pascuorum, assembly GCF_905332965.1. Classification (NCBI taxonomy): domain Eukaryota; kingdom Metazoa; phylum Arthropoda; class Insecta; order Hymenoptera; family Apidae; genus Bombus; species Bombus pascuorum. The sequence goes on from NC_083488.1 coordinate 10,232,332, forward strand.
TATAACGTTATACGTCATTACGTAATAGTATATAACGTTATACGTCATCCGGTAATACTATATAACGTTATACGTCATCCGGTAATACTATATAACGTTATACGTTAGTACGTAATAGTATATAAAGTTATACGTTATTACGTATTAGTATATAACGATATACGTCATTACGTAATAGTATATAACGTTATACGTTAGTACGTAATAGTATATAACATTATACGTTATTACGTATTAGTATATAACGTTATACGTCATTACGTAATAGTATATAACGTTATGCGTTAGTACGTAGTAGTATATAACGTTATACGTTATTACGTATTAGTATATACCGTTATACGTTATTACGTATTAGTATATAACGTTATACGTTGTTACGTATTAGTATATAACGTTATACGTTGTTACGTATTAGTATATAACGTCATACGTTATTACGTAATAGTATATAATGTTATACGTTGTTACGTATTAGTATATAACGTTATACGTCATTACGTAATAGTATATAACGTTATACGTTAGTACGTAATAGTATATAACGTTACACGTTATTACGTATTAGTATATAACGTTACACGTTATTACGTAATAGTATATAACGTTACACGTTAGTACGTAATAGTATATAACGTTATACGTTAGTAAGTAATAGCATATAACGTTATACGTCTTTACGTAATAGTATATAACGTTATACGTTAGTACGTAATAGTATATAACTTTATACGTCATTACGTAATAGTATATAACGTTATACGTTATTACGTAATAGTATATAACGTTATTCGTTATTACGTAATAGCATATAACATTATACGTTAGTACGTAATAGTATATAACATTATACGTTATTACGTATTAGTATATAACGTTATACGTCATTACGTAATTATATATAACGTTATACATTATTACGTATTAGTATATAACGTTATACGTCATTACGTAATAGTATATAACGTTATACGTCATTGTGTAATATTATATAACGTTATACGTTATAAGGCAATACTACATAACGTTATACGTCGTAAGGTAATACTATATAACGTTTTACGTTATTCCGTAATAGTATATAATGTAATACGTTATTACGTAATAGAATATAACGTTCTACGTTAGTACGTAATAATATATAACGTTACACGTCATATAGTAATAGTTTATAACGTTATTCGTTAGTACGTAATAGTATATAACGTTATACGTCATCCGGTAATACTATATAACGTTATACGTCATCCGGTAATACTATATAACGTTATACGTTAGTACGTAATAGTACAGGGTGCGCCGTTAGAATTCGGACAGAATTCAATTTGTAGTTCCCACCATATTAGAATTCAGATGTTTGTGCTGATTGACTCTGAAGTTAGTTAAATATGTCAATAAGTCTTCTATAACCTCAAAATGACAGAACTCGTTAAGCAAAACCCGGAATACGATAGAAGAGCGGCGATTATAGAAAGTCTTCGCGCCGGGAGAACGCCGGTCGAAATTATAAAATTCTTTAGCTACCCAAGATCGACGGTAATTTAATTTTGTTGTGGGCAAAACCAAATTTCCAGCAAGTGTTCACGTTTTGAGCGTTGTCTCAAGTGAGGGCGACGTCATGCCTCCGCACTTCTTCCAAAAAGGCGAAAGAATCACAAAGGAGGTTTATTTGGAGGTCCTGAAGACAGTAATAAAGCCGTGGATGGAAATTACGGCTTCTGGAAGGCCGTATTTATTTCAACAAGATGGCGCACCTGCTCACACAAGTCATCTTGTTCAAAATTGGCTCTCTGACAATGTGGACATGTTTTGGTCGAAAGATTTCTGGCCTCCTAACAGTCCCGACCTAAACCCATTGGACTATTACGTGTGGGGCGTTATCGAGAGACAAACTAATAAATGCAGGCACCCCAACGTCAACTCCCTACGAGCTGCTATCGAGTCAGAATTCGCGACAATTAAACGCGACCAGTTGAAGTCAGCGTGCTCGCGCTTTAGAGCAAGAATAGAGCAGGTCATAGAGGCAGAGGGTGGTTACATAGAATAAAAGTTCTCAGCAAGGACCCTTTAAATGAGATATAACAACATTTTCATGTGTTTTTGTGTATTGACTTAAATAAACAACTTTCTGCACAAAACTTCTTTTGTCCGGATTCTAACGGCGCACCCTGTATATAAAGTTATACGTTATTACGTATTAGTATATAACGATATACGTCATTACGTAATACTATATAACGTTACACGTTAGTACGTAATAGTATATAACGTTATACGTAATTTCGTATTAGTATATAACGTTATACGTTATTACGTAATAGTATATAACGTTATACGTTATTACGTAATAGTATATAACGTTATACGTTATTACATAATAGTATATAACGTTACACGTTATTACGTAATAGTGTATAGCGTTATACGTCATTACGTATTAGTATATAACGTTACACGTTGTTACGTAATAGTATATAACGTTATACGTCGTTACGTATTAGTATATAACGTTATACGTTATTACGTAATAGTATATAACGTTATACGTTATTACGTAATAGTATATAACGTTATACGATATTACGTATTAGTTTATAACGTTACACGTTATTACGTATTAGTATATAGCGTTATACGTCATTACATATTAGTATATAACGTTACACGTTATTACGTAATAGTATATAACGTTATACGTTATTACGTAATAGTATATAACGTTATACGTCATTACGTAATAGTATATAACGTTATACGTCATCCGGTAATACTATATAACGTTATACGTCATCCGGTAATACTATATAACGTTATACGTTAGTACGTAATAGTATATAAAGTTATACGTTATTACGTATTAGTATATAACGATATACGTCATTACGTAATAGTATATAACGTTATACGTTAGTACGTAATAGTATATAACATTATACGTTATTACGTATTAGTATATAACGTTATACGTCATTACGTAATAGTATATAACGTTATGCGTTAGTACGTAATAGTATATAACGTTATACGTTATTACGTATTAGTATATACCGTTATACGTTATTACGTATTAGTATATAACGTTATACGTTATTACGTATTAGTATATAACGTTATACGATATTACGTATTAGTATATAACGTTACACGTTATTACGTAATAGTATATAACGTTACACGTTATTACGTAATAGTATATAGCGTTATACGTCATTACGTATTAGTATATAACGTTATACGTCATTACGTGACAGTATATAACGTTATACGTTAGTACGTAATAGTATATATCGTTATACGTCATTGCGTAATAGTATATAACGTTATACGTTAGTACGTAATAGTATATAACGTTATACGTTATTACGTATTAGTATATATCGTTATACGTTATTACGTATTAGTATATAACGTTATACGTTAGTACGTAATAGTATATAACGTTATACGTTGTTACGTATTAGTATATAACGTCATACGTTATTACGTAATAGTATATAATGTTATACGTTGTTACGTATTAGTATATAACGTTATACGTTATTACGTAATAGTATATAACGTTATACGTCATTACGTAATAGTATATAACGTTATACGTTAGTACGTAATAGTATATAACGTTACACGTTATTACGTATTAGTATATAACGTTACACGTTATTACGTAATAGTATTTAACGTTACACGTTAGTACGTAATAGTATATAACGTTATACGTCATCCGGTAATACTATATAACGTTACACGTTAGTACGTAATAGTATATAACGTTATACGTCATTACGTATTAGTATATAACGTTATACGTTATTACGTAATAGTATATAACGTTATACCTTATTACGTAATAGTATATAACGTTATACGTTATTACATAATAGTATATAACGTTACACGTTATTACGTAATAGTGTATAGCGTTATACGTCATTACGTATTAGTATATAACGTTACACGTTGTTACGTAATAGTATATAACGTTATACGTCGTTACGTATTAGTATATAAAGTTATACGTTATTACGTAATAGTATATAACGTTATACGTTATTACGTAATAGTATATAACGTTATACGATATTACGTATTAGTTTATAACGTTACACGTTATTACGTATTAGTATATAGCGTTATACGTCATTGCGTAATAGTATATAACGTTATTCGTTATTACGTAATAGCATATAACGTTATACGTTAGTACGTAATACTGCATAACGTTTTACGTTATAACGTAATAGTATATAACGTTATACGTTATTACGTATTAGTATATAGCGTTATACGTTATTACGTAATAGTATATAACTTTATACGTTATTACGTAATAGTATATAACGTTATACGATATTACGTATTAGTTTATAACGTTACACGTTATTACGTATTAGTATATAGCGTTATACGTCATTACATATTAGTATATAACGTTACACGTTATTACGTAATAGTATATAACGTTATACGTTATTACGTAATAGTATATAACGTTATACGTCATTACGTAATAGTATATAACGTTATACGTCATCCGGTAATACTATATAACGTTATACGTCATCCGGTAATACTATATAACGTTATACGTTAGTACGTAATAGTATATAAAGTTATACGTTATTACGTATTAGTATATAACGATATACGTCATTACGTAATAGTATATAACGTTATACGTTAGTACGTAATAGTATATAACATTATACGTTATTACGTATTAGTATATAACGTTATACGTCATTACGTAATAGTATATAACGTTATGCGTTAGTACGTAATAGTATATAACGTTATACGTTATTACGTATTAGTATATACCGTTATACGTTATTACGTATTAGTATATAACGTTATACGTTATTACGTATTAGTATATAACGTTATACGATATTACGTATTAGTATATAACGTTACACGTTATTACGTAATAGTATATAACGTTACACGTTATTACGTAATAGTATATAGAGTTATACGTCATTACGTATTAGTATATAACGTTATACGTCATTACGTGACAGTATATAACGTTATACGTTAGTACGTAATAGTATATATCGTTATACGTCATTGCGTAATAGTATATAACGTTATACGTTAGTACGTAATAGTATATAACGTTATACGTTGTTACGTATTAGTATATAACGTCATACGTTATTACGTAATAGTATATAATGTTATACGTTGTTACGTATTAGTATATAACGTTATACGTTATTACGTAATAGTATATAACGTTATACGTCATTACGTAATAGTATATAACGTTATACGTTAGTACGTAATAGTATATAACGTTACACGTTATTACGTATTAGTATATAACGTTACACGTTATTACGTAATAGTATTTAACGTTACACGTTAGTACGTAATAGTATATAACGTTATACGTCATCCGGTAATACTATATAACGTTACACGTTAGTACGTAATAGTATATAACGTTATACGTCATTACGTATTAGTATATAACGTTATACGTTATTACGTAATAGTATATAACGTTATACGTTATTACGTAATAGTATATAACGTTATACGTTATTACATAATAGTATATAACGTTACACGTTATTACGTAATAGTGTATAGCGTTATACGTCATTACGTATTAGTATATAACGTTACACGTTGTTACGTAATAGTATATAACGTTATACGTCGTTACGTATTAGTATATAAAGTTATACGTTATTACGTAATAGTATATAACGTTATACGTTATTACGTAATAGTATATAACGTTATACGATATTACGTATTAGTTTATAACGTTACACGTTATTACGTATTAGTATATAGCGTTATACGTCATTGCGTAATAGTATATAACGTTATTCGTTATTACGTAATAGCATATAACGTTATACGTTAGTACGTAATAGTATATAACGTTATACGTTAGTACGTAATAGTATATATCGTTATACGTCATTGGGTAATAATATATAACGTTATACGTTATTACATAATAGTATATAACGTTATACGATATTACGTATTAGTTTATACCGTTATACGTTATTACGTATTAGTATATAACGTTATACGTTATTACGTATTAGTATATAACGTTATACGATATTACGTATTAGTATATAACGTTACACGTTATTACGTAATAGTATATAACGTTACACGTTATTACGTAATAGTATATAGCGTTATACGTTATTACGTATTAGTATATAACGTTATACGTTAGTACGTAATAGTATATAACGTTATACGTTGTTACGTATTAGTATATAACGTCATACGTTATTACGTAATAGTATATAATGTTATACGTTGTTACGTATTAGTATATAACGTTATACGTTATTACGTAATAGTATATAACGTTATACGTCATTACGTAATAGTATATAACGTTATACGTTAGTACGTAATAGTATATAACGTTACACGTTATTACGTATTAGTATATAACGTTATGCGTTAGTACGTAATAGTATATAACGTTACACGTTATTACGTATTAGTATATAACGTTACACGTTATTACGTAATAGTATTTAACGTTACACGTTAGTACGTAATAGTATATAACGTTATACGTCATCCGGTAATACTATATAACGTTACACGTTAGTACGTAATAGTATATAACGTTATACGTCATTACGTATTAGTATATAACGTTATACGTTATTACGTAATAGTATATAACGTTATACGTTATTACGTAATAGTATATAACGTTATACGTTATTACATAATAGTATATAACGTTACACGTTATTACGTAATAGTGTATAGCGTTATACGTCATTACGTATTAGTATATAACGTTACACGTTGTTACGTAATAGTATATAACGTTATACGTCGTTACGTATTAGTATATAAAGTTATACGTTATTACGTAATAGTATATAACGTTATACGTTATTACGTAATAGTATATAACGTTATACGATATTACGTATTAGTTTATAACGTTACACGTTATTACGTATTAGTATATAGCGTTATACGTCATTGCGTAATAGTATATAACGTTATTCGTTATTACGTAATAGCATATAACGTTATACGTTAGTACGTAATACTGCATAACGTTATACGTTATAACGTAATAGTATATAACGTTATACGTCGTTACGTATTAGTATATAGCGTTATACGTTATTACGTAATAGTATATAACTTTATACGTTATTACGTAATAGTATATAACGTTATACGATATTACGTATTAGTTTATAACGTTACACGTTATTACGTATTAGTATATAGCGTTATACGTCATTACATATTAGTATATAACGTTACACGTTATTACGTAATAGTATATAACGTTATACGTTATTACGTAATAGTATATAACGTTATACGTCATTACGTAATAGTATATAACGTTATACGTCATCCGGTAATACTATATAACGTTATACGTCATCCGGTAATACTATATAACGTTATACGTTAGTACGTAATAGTATATAAAGTTATACGTTATTACGTATTAGTATATAACGATATACGTCATTACGTAATAGTATATAACGTTATACGTTAGTACGTAATAGTATATAACATTATACGTTATTACGTATTAGTATATAACGTTATACGTCATTACGTAATAGTATATAACGTTATGCGTTAGTACGTAATAGTATATAACGTTATACGTTATTACGTATTAGTATATACCGTTATACGTTATTACGTATTAGTATATAACGTTATACGTTATTACGTATTAGTATATGACGTTATACGATATTACGTATTAGTATATAACGTTACACGTTATTACGTAATAGTATATAACGTTACACGTTATTACGTAATAGTATATAGAGTTATACGTCATTACGTATTAGTATATAACGTTATACGTCATTACGTGACAGTATATAACGTTATACGTTAGTACGTAATAGTATATATCGTTATACGTCATTGCGTAATAGTATATAACGTTATACGTTAGTACGTAATAGTATATAACGTTATACGTTGTTACGTATTAGTATATAACGTCATACGTTATTACGTAATAGTATATAATGTTATACGTTGTTACGTATTAGTATATAACGTTATACGTTATTACGTAATAGTATATAACGTTATACGTCATTACGTAATAGTATATAACGTTATACGTTAGTACGTAATAGTATATAACGTTACACGTTATTACGTATTAGTATATAACGTTACACGTTATTACGTAATAGTATTTAACGTTACACGTTAGTACGTAATAGTATATAACGTTATACGTCATCCGGTAATACTATATACCGTTACACGTTAGTACGTAATAGTATATAACGTTATACGTCATTACGTATTAGTATATAACGTTATACGTTATTACGTAATAGTATATAACGTTATACGTTATTACGTAATAGTATATAACGTTATACGTTATTACATAATAGTATATAACGTTACACGTTATTACGTAATAGTGTATAGCGTTATACGTCATTACGTATTAGTATATAACGTTACACGTTGTTACGTAATAGTATATAACGTTATACGTCGTTACGTATTAGTATATAAAGTTATACGTTATTACGTAATAGTATATAACGTTATACGTTATTACGTAATAGTATATAACGTTATACGATATTACGTATTAGTTTATAACGTTACACGTTATTACGTATTAGTATATAGCGTTATACGTCATTGCGTAATAGTATATAACGTTATTCGTTATTACGTAATAGCATATAACGTTATACGTTAGTACGTAATAGTATATAACGTTATACGTTAGTACGTAATAGTATATATCGTTATACGTCATTGGGTAATAATATATAACGTTATACGTTATTACATAATAGTATATAACGTTATACGATATTACGTATTAGTTTATCCCGTTATACGTTATTACGTATTAGTATATAACGTTATACGTTATTACGTATTAGTATATAACGTTATACGATATTACGTATTAGTATATAACGTTACACGTTATTACGTAATAGTATATAACGTTACACGTTATTACGTAATAGTATATAGCGTTATACGTCATTACGTATTAGTATATAACGTTATACGTCATTACGTGACAGTATATAACGTTATACGTTAGTACGTAATAGTATATATCGTTATACGTCATTGCGTAATAGTATATAACGTTATACGTTAGTACGTAATAGTATATAACGTTATACGTTATTACGTATTAGTATATATCGTTATACGTTATTACGTATTAGTATATAACGTTATACGTTAGTACGTAATAGTATATAACGTTATACGTTGTTACGTATTAGTATATAACGTCATACGTTATTACGTAATAGTATATAATGTTATACGTTGTTACGTATTAGTATATAACGTTATACGTTATTACGTAATAGTATATAACGTTATACGTCATTACGTAATAGTATATAACGTTATACGTTAGTACGTAATAGTATATACCGTTATACGTTATTACGTATTAGTATATAACGTTATACGTTATTACGTATTAGTATATGACGTTATACGATATTACGTATTAGTATATAACGTTACACGTTATTACGTAATAGTATATAACGTTACACGTTATTACGTAATAGTATATAGAGTTATACGTCATTACGTATTAGTATATAACGTTATACGTCATTACGTGACAGTATATAACGTTATACGTTAGTACGTAATAGTATATATCGTTATACGTCATTGCGTAATAGTATATAACGTTATACGTTAGTACGTAATAGTATATAACGTTATACGTTGTTACGTATTAGTATATAACGTCATACGTTATTACGTAATAGTATATAATGTTATACGTTGTTACGTATTAGTATATAACGTTATACGTTATTACGTAATAGTATATAACGTTATACGTCATTACGTAATAGTATATAACGTTATACGTTAGTACGTAATAGTATATAACGTTACACGTTATTACGTATTAGTATATAACGTTACACGTTATTACGTAATAGTATTTAACGTTACACGTTAGTACGTAATAGTATATAACGTTATACGTCATCCGGTAATACTATATAACGTTACACGTTAGTACGTAATAGTATATAACGTTATACGTCATTACGTATTAGTATATAACGTTATACGTTATTACGTAATAGTATATAACGTTATACGTTATTACGTAATAGTATATAACGTTATACGTTATTACATAATAGTATATAACGTTACACGTTATTACGTAATAGTGTATAGCGTTATACGTCATTACGTATTAGTATATAACGTTACACGTTGTTACGTAATAGTATATAACGTTACACGTTATTACGTAATAGTATATAGCGTTATACGTCATTACGTATTAGTATATAACGTTATACGTCATTACGTGACAGTATATAACGTTATACGTTAGTACGTAATAGTATATATCGTTATACGTCATTGCGTAATAGTATATAACGTTATACGTTAGTACGTAATAGTATATAACGTTATACGTTATTACGTATTAGTATATATCGTTATACGTTATTACGTATTAGTATATAACGTTATACGTTAGTACGTAATAGTATATAACGTTATACGTTGTTACGTATTAGTATATAACGTCATACGTTATTACGTAATAGTATATAATGTTATACGTTGTTACGTATTAGTATATAACGTTATACGTTATTACGTAATAGTATATAACGTTATACGTCATTACGTAATAGTATATAACGTTATACGTTAGTACGTAATAGTATATACCGTTATACGTTATTACGTATTAGTATATAACGTTATACGTTATTACGTATTAGTATATGACGTTATACGATATTACGTATTAGTATATAACGTTACACGTTATTACGTAATAGTATATAACGTTACACGTTATTACGTAATAGTATATAGAGTTATACGTCATTACGTATTAGTATATAACGTTATACGTCATTACGTGACAGTATATAACGTTATACGTTAGTACGTAATAGTATATATCGTTATACGTCATTGCGTAATAGTATATAACGTTATACGTTAGTACGTAATAGTATATAACGTTATACGTTGTTACGTATTAGTATATAACGTCATACGTTATTACGTAATAGTATATAATGTTATACGTTGTTACGTATTAGTATATAACGTTATACGTTATTACGTAATAGTATATAACGTTATACGTCATTACGTAATAGTATATAACGTTATACGTTAGTACGTAATAGTATATAACGTTACACGTTATTACGTATTAGTATATAACGTTACACGTTATTACGTAATAGTATTTAACGTTACACGTTAGTACGTAATAGTATATAACGTTATACGTCATCCGGTAATACTATATAACGTTACACGTTAGTACGTAATAGTATATAACGTTATACGTCATTACGTATTAGTATATAACGTTATACGTTATTACGTAATAGTATATAACGTTATACGTTATTACGTAATAGTATATAACGTTATACGTTATTACATAATAGTATATAACGTTACACGTTATTACGTAATAGTGTATAGCGTTATACGTCATTACGTATTAGTATATAACGTTACACGTTGTTACGTAATAGTATATAACGTTATACGTCGTTACGTATTAGTATATAAAGTTATACGTTATTACGTAATAGTATATAACGTTATACGTTATTACGTAATAGTATATAACGTTATACGATATTACGTATTAGTTTATAACGTTACACGTTATTACGTATTAGTATATAGCGTTATACGTCATTGCGTAATAGTATATAACGTTATTCGTTATTACGTAATAGCATATAACGTTATACGTTAGTACGTAATAGTATATAACGTTATACGTTAGTACGTAATAGTATATATCGTTATACGTCATTGGGTAATAATATATAACGTTATACGTTATTACATAATAGTATATAACGTTATACGATATTACGTATTAGTTTATACCGTTATACGTTATTACGTATTAGTATATAACGTTATACGTTATTACGTATTAGTATATAACGTTATACGATATTACGTATTAGTATATAACGTTACACGTTATTACGTAATAGTATATAACGTTACACGTTATTACGTAATAGTATATAGCGTTATACGTCATTACGTATTAGTATATAACGTTATACGTCATTACGTGACAGTATATAACGTTATACGTTAGTACGTAATAGTATATATCGTTATACGTCATTGCGTAATAGTATATAACGTTATACGTTAGTACGTAATAGTATATAACGTTATACGTTATTACGTATTAGTATATATCGTTATACGTTATTACGTATTAGTATATAACGTTATACGTTAGTACGTAATAGTATATAACGTTATACGTTGTTACGTATTAGTATATAACGTCATACGTTATTACGTAATAGTATATAATGTTATACGTTGTTACGTATTAGTATATAACGTTATACGTTATTACGTAATAGTATATAACGTTATACGTCATTACGTAATAGTATATAACGTTATACGTTAGTACGTAATAGTATATAACGTTACACGTTATTACGTATTAGTATATAACGTTACACGTTATTACGTAATAGTATATAACGTTACACGTTAGTACGTAATAGTATATAACGTTATACGTCATCTGGTAATACTATATAACGTTACACGTTAGTACGTAATAGTATATAACGTTATACGTCATTACGTATTAGTATATAACGTTATACGTTATTACGTAATAGTATATAACGTTATACGTTATTACGTAAGAGTATATAACGTTATACGTTATTACATAATAGTATATAACGTTACACGTTATTACGTAATAGTGTATAGCGTTATACGTCATTACGTATTAGTATATAACGTTACACGTTGTTACGTAATAGTATATAACGTTATACGTCGTTACGTATTAGTATATAAAGTTATACGTTATTACGTAATAGTATATAACGTTATACGTTATTACGTAATAGTATATAACGTTATACGATATTACGTATTAGTTTATAACGTTACACGTTATTACGTATTAGTATATAGCGTTATACGTCATTGCGTAATAGTATATAACGTTATTCGTTATTACGTAATAGCATATAACGTTATACGTTAGTACGTAATAGTATATAACGTTATACGTTAGTACGTAATAGTATATATCGTTATACGTCATTGGGTAATAATATATAACGTTATACGTTATTACATAATAGTATATAACGTTATACGATATTACGTATTAGTTTATAACGTTACACGTTATTACGTAATAGTATATAACGTTATACGTCATCCGGTAATATTATATCACGTTACACGTTTGTACGTAATAGTATATAACGTTATACGTTATTACATAGTAGTATATAACGATATACGATATTACGTATTAGTATATAACGTTATACGATATTACGTATTAGTATATAACGTTATACGATATTACGTAATAGTATATAGCGTTATACGTCATTACGTAATAGTATATAACGTTATACGTCATTACGTAATAGTATATAACGTTATACGTTATTACGTATTAGTATATAACGATATACGTCATTACGTAATAGTATATAACGTTATACGATATTACGTATTAGTATATAACATTATACGTTATTACGTATTAGTATATAACGTTATACGTCATTACGTAATAGTATATAACGTTATGCGTTAGTACGTAATAGTATATAACGTTATACGTTATTACGTAATAGTATATAACGTTATACGTCATTACGTATTAGTATATAACGTTATACGTTATTACATAGTAGTATATAACGTTATACGATATTACGTATTAGTTTATAACGTTACACGTTATTACGTATTAATATATACCGTTATACGTTAGTACGTAATAGTATATAACGTTATACGTAATTACGTATTAGTATATAACGTTATACGTCATTACGTAATTATATATAACGTCATACGTTAGTACGTAATAGTATATATCGTTATACGTCATTACGTAATAGTATATAACGTTATACGTTATTACGTAATATTATATAACGTTATACGTTATTACATAATAGTATGTAACGTTACACGTTATTACGTAATAGTATATAGCGTTATACGTCATTACGTATTAGTATATAACGTTATACGTTGGTACGTAATAGTATATAACGTTATACGATATTACGTATTAGTTTATAACGTTATACGATATGACGTATTAGTTTATAACGTTACACGTTATTACGTATTAGTATATAACGTTATACGTCATTACGTAATAGTATATAACGTTATACGTTAGTACCTAATAGTATATAACGTTATACGTTAGTACGTAATAGGATATAACGTTATACGTTAGTACGTAATAGTACATAACGTTATACGTTATTACGTAATAGTATATAACGTCATACGCTATTACATAATAGTATATAACGTTATACGTTATTACGTAATAGTATATAACGTTATACGTTATTACGTAATAGCATATAACGTTATACGTTATTACGTAATAGTATATAACGTTATACGTCATTACGTAATAGTTTATAACGTTATACGTTAGTACGTAATAGGATATAACGTTATACGTTATAAGGTAATACTCAGTAACAATATACGTCATTACATAATATTATATAACGTTATACGGTATTACGTAATAGTATATAACGTTATACGTCATTGCGTAATAGTATATAACGTTATACGTTGGTACGTAATAGTATATAACGTTATACGTTAGTAAGTAATAGCATATAACGTTATACGTCTTTACGTAATAGTATATAACGTTATACGTTAGTACGTAATAGTGTATAACTTTATACGTCATTACGTAATAGTATATAACGTTATACGTTATTACGTAATAGTATATAACGTTATTCGTTATTACGTAATAGCATATAACATTATACGTTAGTACGTTATAGTATATAACATTATACGTTATTACGTATTAGTATATAACGTTATACGTCATTACGTAATTATATATAACGTTATACATTATTACGTATTAGTATATAACGTTATACGTCATTACGTAATAGTATATAACGTTATACGTCATTGTGTAATATTATATAACGTTATACGTTATAAGGCAATACTACATAACGTTATACGTCGTAAGGTAATACTATATAACGTTTTACGTTATTCCGTAATAGTATATAATGTAATACGTTATTACGTAATAGAATATAACGTTCTACGTTAGTACGTAATAATATATAACGTTACACGTCATATAGTAATAGTTTATAACGTTATTCGTTAGTACGTAATAGTATATAACGTTATACGTCATCCGGTAATACTATATAACGTTATACGTCATCCGGTAATACTATATAACGTTATACGTTAGTACGTAATAGTATATAAAGTTATACGTTATTACGTATTAGTATATAACGATATACGTCATTACGTAATAGTATATAACGTTATACGTTAGTACGTAATAGTATATAACATTATACGTTATTACGTATTAGTATATAACGTTATACGTCATTACGTAATAGTATATAACGTTATGCGTTAGTACGTAATAGTATATAACGTTATACGTTATTACGTATTAGTATATACCGTTATACGTTATTACGTATTAGTATATAGCGTTATACGTCATTGCGTAATAGTATATAACGTTATTCGTTATTACGTAATAGCATATAACGTTATACGTTAGTACGTAATAGTATATAACGTTATACGTTAGTACGTAATAGTATATATCGTTATACGTCATTGGGTAATAATATATAACGTTATACGTTATTACATAATAGTATATAACGTTATACGATATTACGTATTAGTTTATACCGTTATACGTTATTACGTATTAGTATATAACGTTATACGTTATTACGTATTAGTATATAACGTTATACGATATTACGTATTAGTATATAACGTTACACGTTATTACGTAATAGTATATAACGTTACACGTTATTACGTAATAGTATATAGCGTTATACGTCATTACGTATTAGTATATAACGTTATACGTCATTACGTGACAGTATATAACGTTATACGTTAGTACGTAATAGTATATATCGTTATACGTCATTGCGTAATAGTATATAACGTTATACGTTAGTACGTAATAGTATATAACGTTATACGTTATTACGTATTAGTATATAACGTTATACGTCATCTGGTAATACTATATAACGTTACACGTTAGTACGTAATAGTATATAACGTTATACGTCATTACGTATTAGTATATAACGTTATACGTTATTACGTAATAGTATATAACGTTATACGTTATTACGTAATAGTATATAACGTTATACGTTATTACATAATAGTATATAACGTTACACGTTATTACGTAATAGTGTATAGCGTTATACGTCATTACGTATTAGTATATAACGTTACACGTTGTTACGTAATAGTATATAACGTTATACGTCGTTACGTATTAGTATATAAAGTTATACGTTATTACGTAATAGTATATAACGTTATACGTTATTACGTAATAGTATATAACGTTATACGATATTACGTATTAGTTTATAACGTTACACGTTATTACGTATTAGTATATAGCGTTATACGTCATTGCGTAATAGTATATAACGTTATTCGTTATTACGTAATAGCATATAACGTTATACGTTAGTACGTAATAGTATATAACGTTATACGTTAGTACGTAATAGTATATATCGTTATACGTCATTGGGTAATAATATATAACGTTATACGTTATTACATAATAGTATATAACGTTATACGATATTACGTATTAGTTTATAACGTTACACGTTATTACGTAATAGTATATAACGTTATACGTCATCCGGTAATATTATATCACGTTACACGTTTGTACGTAATAGTATATAACGTTATACGTTATTACATAGTAGTATATAACGATATACGATATTACGTATTAGTATATAACGTTATACGATATTACGTATTAGTATATAACGTTATACGATATTACGTAATAGTATATAGCGTTATACGTCATTACGTAATAGTATATAACGTTATACGTCATTACGTAATAGTATATAACGTTATACGTTATTACGTATTAGTATATAACGATATACGTCATTACGTAATAGTATATAACGTTATACGATATTACGTATTAGTATATAACATTATACGTTATTACGTATTAGTATATAACGTTATACGTCATTACGTAATAGTATATAACGTTATGCGTTAGTACGTAATAGTATATAACGTTATACGTTATTACGTAATAGTATATAACGTTATACGTCATTACGTATTAGTATATAACGTTATACGTTATTACATAGTAGTATATAACGTTATACGATATTACGTATTAGTTTATAACGTTACACGTTATTACGTATTAATATATACCGTTATACGTTAGTACGTAATAGTATATAACGTTATACGTAATTACGTATTAGTATATAACGTTATACGTCATTACGTAATTATATATAACGTCATACGTTAGTACGTAATAGTATATATCGTTATACGTCATTACGTAATAGTATATAACGTTATACGTTATTACGTAATAGTATATAACGTTATACGTTATTACATAATAGTATGTAACGTTACACGTTATTACGTAATAGTATATAGCGTTATACGTCATTACGTATTAGTATATAACGTTATACGTTGGTACGTAATAGTATATAACGTTATACGATATTACGTATTAGTTTATAACGTTATACGATATGACGTATTAGTTTATAACGTTACACGTTATTACGTATTAGTATATAACGTTATACGTCATTACGTAATAGTATATAACGTTATACGTTAGTACCTAATAGTATATAACGTTATACGTTAGTACGTAATAGGATATAACGTTATACGTTAGTACGTAATAGTACATAACGTTATACGTTATTACGTAATAGTATATAACGTCATACGCTATTACATAATAGTATATAACGTTATACGTTATTACGTAATAGTATATAACGTTATACGTTATTACGTAATAGCATATAACGTTATACGTTATTACGTAATAGTATATAACGTTATACGTCATTACGTAATAGTTTATAACGTTATACGTTAGTACGTAATAGGATATAACGTTATACGTTATAAGGTAATACTCAGTAACAATATACGTCATTACATAATATTATATAACGTTATACGGTATTACGTAATAGTATATAACGTTATACGTCATTGCGTAATAGTATATAACGTTATACGTTGGTACGTAATAGTATATAACGTTATACGTTAGTAAGTAATAGCATATAACGTTATACGTCTTTACGTAATAGTATATAACGTTATACGTTAGTACGTAATAGTGTATAACTTTATACGTCATTACGTAATAGTATATAACGTTATACGTTATTACGTAATAGTATATAACGTTATTCGTTATTACGTAATAGCATATAACATTATACGTTAGTACGTTATAGTATATAACATTATACGTTATTACGTATTAGTATATAACGTTATACGTCATTACGTAATTATATATAACGTTATACATTATTACGTATTAGTATATAACGTTATACGTCATTACGTAATAGTATATAACGTTATGCGTTAGTACGTAATAGTATATAACGTTATACGTTATTACGTATTAGTATATACCGTTATACGTTATTACGTATTAGTATATAACGTTATACGTTATTACGTATTAGTATATAACGTTATACGATATTACGTATTAGTATATAACGTTACACGTTATTACGTAATAGTATATAACGTTACACGTTATTACGTAATAGTATATAGCGTTATACGTCATTACGTATTAGTATATAACGTTATACGTCATTACGTGACAGTATATAACGTTATACGTTAGTACGTAATAGTATATATCGTTATACGTCATTGCGTAATAGTATATAACGTTATACGTTAGTACGTAATAGTATATAACGTTATACGTTATTACGTATTAGTATATATCGTCATACGTTATTACGTATTAGTATATAACGTTATACGTTAGTACGTAATAGTATATAACGTTATACGTTGTTACGTATTAGTATATAACGTCATACGTTATTACGTAATAGTATATAATGTTATACGTTGTTACGTATTAGTATATAACGTTATACGTTATTACGTAATAGTACATAACGTTATACGTCATTACGTAATAGTATATAACGTTATACGTTAGTACGTAATAGTATATAACGTTACACGTTATTACGTATTAGTATATAACGTTACACGTTATTACGTAATAGTATATAACGTTACACGTTAGTACGTAATAGTATATAACGTTATACGTCATCCGGTAATACTATATAACGTTACACGTTAGTACGTAATAGTATATAACGTTATACGTCATTACGTATTAGTATATAACGTTATACGTTATTACGTAATAGTATATAACGTTATACGTTATTACGTAATAGTACATAACGTTATACGTCATTACGTAATAGTATATAACGTTATACGTTAGTACGTAATAGTATATAACGTTATACGTTGTTACGTATTAGTATATAACGTCATACGTTATTACGTAATAGTATATAATGTTATACGTTATTACATAATAGTATATAACGTTACACGTTATTACGTAATAGTGTATAGCGTTATACGTCATTACGTATTAGTATATAACGTTACACGTTGTTACGTAATAGTATATAACGTTATACGTCGTTACGTATTAGTATATAAAGTTATACGTTATTACGTAATAGTATATAACGTTATACGTTATTACGTAATAGTATATAACGTTATACGATATTACGTATTAGTTTATAACGTTACACGTTATTACGTATTAGTATATAGCGTTATACGTCATTGCGTAATAGTATATAACGTTATACGTTAGTACGTAATAGTATATAACGTTATACGTCATCCGGTAATACTATATAACGTTATACGTTAGTACGTATTAGTATATAACGTTACACGTTATTACGTAATAGTATATAACGTTATACGATATTACGTATTAGTATATAACGTTACACGTTAGTACGTAGTAGTATATAACGTTATACGATATTACGTATTAGTATATAACGTTACACGTTATTACGTAATAGTATATAGCGTTATACGTCATTACGTATTAGTATATAAAGTTATACGTCATTACGTGACAGTATATAACGTTATACGTTAGTACGTAATAGTATATAAAATTATACGTTATTACGTAATAGAATATAACGTTATACGTTAGTACGTAATAGGATATAACGTTATACGTTATAAGGTAATAGTATATAACGTTAAACGTTATTACGTAGTAGTATATAACGGTATACGTTATGACGTAAGAGTATATAACGTTATACGTTAGTACGTAATAGTATATAACATTATACGTTATTACGTATTAGTATATAACGTTATACGTCATTACGTAATAGTATATAACGTTATGCGTTAGTACGTAATAGTATATAACGTTATACGTTATTACGTATTAGTATATACCGTTATACGTTATTACGTATTAGTATATAACGTTATACGTTATTACGTATTAGTATATAGCGTTATACGTCATTACGTATTAGTATATAACGTTATACGTCATTACGTAATAGTATATAACGTTATACATTATTACGTAATAGTATATAAAATTATACGTTATTACGTAATAGAATATAACGTTATACGTTAGTACGTAATAGGATATAACGTTATACGTTATAAGGTAATAGTATATAACGTTAAACGTTATTACGTAGTAGTATATAACGTTATACGTTATGACGTAAGAGTATATAACGTTATACGTCATTACGTCATAGTATATAACGATATACGTTATTACGTAATAGTTTATAACGTTATACGTTAGTAAGTAATAGCATATAACGTTATACGTTATAAGGTAATACTCAATAACGTTATACGTCATTACATAATAGTATATAACGTTATACGTCTTTACGTAATAGTATATAACGTTAAACGTTAGTACGTAATAGTATATAACTTTATACGTCATTACGTAATAGTATATAACGTTATACGTTATTACGTAATAGTATATATCGTTATTCGTTATTACGTAATAGCATATAACGTTATACGTTAGTACGTAATAGTATATAACATTATACGTTATTACGTATTAGTATATAACGTTATACGTTATTACGTATTAGTATATAACTTTATACGATATTACGTATTAGTATATCACGTTACACGTTAGTACGTAGTAGTATATAACGTTATACGTCATTACGTGACAGTATATAACGTTATACGTTAGTACGTAATAGTATATATCGTTATACGTCATTGCGTAATAGTATATAACGTTATACGTTAGTACGTAATAATATATAACGTTACACGTCATAAAGTAATAGTTTATAACGTTATTCGTTAGTACGTAATAGTATATAACGTTATACGTTAGTACGTAATAGTATATATCGTTATACGTCATTGGGTAATAATATATAACGTTATACGTTATTACATAATAGTATATAACGTTATACGATATTACGTTTTAGTTTATAACGTTACACGTTATTACGTAATAGTATATAACGTTATACGTCATCCGGTAATATTATATCACGTTACACGTTTGTACGTAATAGTATATAACGTTATACGTTATTACATAGTAGTATATAACGATATACGATATTACGTATTAGTATATAACGTTATACGATATTACGTATTAGTATATAACGTTATACGATATTACGTAATAGTATATAGCGTTATACATCATTACGTAATAGTATATAACGTTATACGTCATTACGTAATAGTATATAACGTTATACGTTATTACGTAATAGTATATAACGTTATACGTTATTACATAGTAGTATATAACGTTATACGATATTACGTATTAGTTTATAACGTTACACGTTATTACGTATTAGTATATAACGTTACACGTTATTACGTAATAGTATATAACGTTACACGTTAGTACGTAATAGTATATAACGTTATACGTCATCCGGTAATACTATATAACGTTATACGTTATTACGTAATAGTATATAACGTCATACGTTAGTACGAAATAATATATAACGTTATACGTCATAAAGTAATAGTTTATAACGTTATTCGTTAGTACGTAATAGTATATAACGTTATACGTTAGTACGTAATAGTATATATCGTTATACGTCATTGGGTAATAATATATAACGTTATACGTTATTACGTAATAGTATATAACGTTATACGTCATCCGGTAATACTATATCACGTTACACGTTTGTACGTAATAGTATATAACGTTATACGTTATTTCATAGTAGTATATAACGATATACGATACTACGTATTAGTATATAACGTTATACGATATTACGTATTAGTATATAACGTTACACGTTATTACGTATTAGTATATAACGTTATACGTCATCCGGTAATACTATATCACGTTACACGTTTGTACGTAATAGTATATAACGTTATACGTTATTACGTAGTAGTATATAACGATATACGATACTACGTATTAGTATATAACGTTATACGATATTACGTATTAGTATATAACGTTACACGTTATTACGTAATAGTATATAGCGTTATACGTCATTACGTATTAGTATATAACGTTATACGTTATTACGTAATAGTATATAACGTTATACGTTATAAGGTAATACTCAATAACGTTATACGTCATTACATAATAGTATATAACGTTATACGTCTTTACGTAATAGTATATAACGTTATACGTTAGTATGTAATAGTATATAACTTTATACGTCATTACGTAATAGTATATAACGTTATACGTTATTACGTAATAGTATATAACGTTATTCGTTATTACGTAATAGCATATAACGTTATACGTTAGTACGTAATAGTATATACCATTATACGTTAGTACGTAATAGTATATAACATTATACGTTATTACGTATTAGTATATAACGTTATACGTCATTACGTAATTATATATAACGTTATACATTATTACGTATTAGTATATAACGTTATACGTCATTACGTAATAGTATATAACGTTATACGTCATTGTGTAATATTATATAACGTTATACGTTATAAGGCAATACTACATAACGTTATACGTCGTAAGGTAATACTATATAACGTTTTACGTTATTCCGTAATAGTATATAATGTAATACGTTATTACGTAATAGAATATAACGTTCTACGTTAGTACGTAATAATATATAACGTTACACGTCATATAGTAATAGTTTATAACGTTATTCGTTAGTACGTAATAGTATATAACGTTATACGTTAGTACGTAATAGTATATATCGTTATACGTCATTGGGTAATAATATATAACGTTATACGTTATTACATAACAGTATATAACCTTATACGATATTACGTATTAGTTTATAACGTTACACGTTATTACGTAATAGTATATATCGTTATACGTCATCCGGTAATACTATATCACGTTACACGTTTGTACGTAATAGTATATAACGTTATACGTTATTACATAGTAGTATATAACGATATACGATATTACGTATTAGTATATAACGTTATACGATATTACGTATTAGTATATAACGTTACACGTTATTACGTAATAGTATATAGCGTTATACGTCATTACTTATTAGTATATAACGTCATACGTTATTACGTAATAGTATATAACGTTATACGTTATTACGTAATAGTATATAACGTTATACGTTATTACATAACAGTATATAACCTTATACGATATTACGTATTAGTTTATAACGTTACACGTTATTACGTATTAGTATATAACGTTACACGTTATTACGTAATAGTATATAACGTTACACGTTAGTACGTAATAGTATATAACGTTATACGTCATCCGGTAATACTATATAAAGTTACACGTTAGTACGTAATAGTATATAACGTTATACGTCATTTCGTATTAGTATATAACGTTATACGTTATTACGTAATAGTATATAACGTTATACGTTATTACGTAATAGTATATAACGTTATACGTTATTACATAATACTATATAACGTTACACGTTATTACGTAATAGTGTATAGCGTTATACGTCATTACGTATTAGTATATAACGTTACACGTTGTTACATAATAGTATATAACGTTATACGTCGTTACGTATTAGTATATAACGTTATACGTTATTACGTAATAGTATATAACGTTATACGTTATTACGTAATAGTATATAACGTTATACGATATTACGTATTAGTTTATAACGTTACACGTTATTACGTATTAGTATATAGCGTTATACGTCATTACGTATTAGTATATAACGTTACACGTTATTACATAATAGTATATAACGTTATACGTAATTACGTATTAGTATATAACGTTATACGTCATTACGTAATTATATATAACGTTATACGTTAGTACGTAATAGTATATAACGTTATAAGTCATTACGTATTAGTATATAACGTTATGCGTCATTACGTTATAGTATATAACGTCATACGTTAGTACCTAATAGTATATAACGTTATACGTTAGTACGTAATAGGATATAACGTTATACGTTATTACGTAATAGTATATAACGTTATACGTTATTACGTAATAGTATATAATGTTATACGTTATTACATAATAGTATATAACGTTACACGTTATTACGTAATAGTATATAGCGTTATACGTCATTACGTATTAGTATATAACGTTATACGTTTGTACGTAATAGTATATAACGTTATACGTCATTACGTAATAGTATATAACGTTATACGTTAGTACGTAATAGGATATAACGTTATACGTTATTACGTAATAGTATATAACGTTATACGTTATTACGTAATAGTATATAACGTTATACGTCATTACGTAATAGTATATAACGTTATACGTCATCCGGTAATACTATATAACGTTATACGTCATCCGGTAATACTATATAACGTTATACGTTAGTACGTAATAGGATATAACGTTATACGTTATTACGTAATAGTATATAACGTTATACGTTATTACGTAATAGTATATAACGTTACACGTTATTACGTAATAGTATATAGCGTTACACGTCATTACGTATTAGTATATAACGTTATACGTCATTACGTATTAGTATATAACGTTATACGTCATTACGTAATAGTATATAACGTTATACGTTAGTACGTAATAGGATATAACGTTATGCGTTAGTACGTAATAGTATATAACGTTATACGTTATTACGTATTAGTATATATCGTTATACGTTATTACGTATTAGTATATAACGTTATACGTTATTACGTAATAGTATATAACGTTATACGTTATTACTTAATAGTATATAACGTTATACGTCATTACGTAATAGTATATAACGTTATACGTCATCCGGTAATACTATATAACGTTATACGTCATCCGGTAATACTATATAACGTTATACGTTAGTACGTAATAGTATATAAAGTTATACGTTATTACCTATTAGTATATAACGATATACGTCATTACGTAACAGTATATAACGTTATACGTTAGTACGTAATAGTATATAACATTATACGTTATTACGTATTAGTATATAACGTTATACGTCATTACGTAATAGTATATAACGTTATGCGTTAGTACGTAATAGTATATAACGTTATACGTTATTACGTATTAGTATATATCGTTATACGTTATTACGTATTAGTATATAACGTTATACGTTATTACGTATTAGTATATAACGTTATACGATATTACGTATTAGTATATAACGTTACACGTTATTACGTATTAGTATATAACGTTACACGTTATTACGTAATAGTATATAACGTTACACGTTATTACGTAATAGTATATAGCGTTATACGTCATTACGTATTAGTATATAACGTTATACGTCATTACGTGACAGTATATATCGTTATACGTCATTGCGTAATAGTATATAACGTTATACGTTAGTACGTAATAGTATATAACGTTATACGTTATTACGTATTAGTATATATCGTTATACGTTATTACGTATTAGTATATAACGTTATACGTTAGTACGTAATAGTATATAACGTTATACGTTGTTACGTATTAGTATATAACGTCATACGTTATTACGTAATAGTATATAATGTTATACGTTGTTACGTATTAGTATATAACGTTATACGTTATTAAGTATTAGTATATAACGTTGTACGTTATTAATTATTAGTATATAACGTTATTACGTAATAGTATATAACGTTATACGTCATTACGTAATAGTTTATGACGTTATACGTTAGTACGTAATAGGATATAACGTTATACGTTATAAGGTAATACTCAGTAACAATATACGTCATTACATAATATTATATAACGTTATACGGTATTACGTAATAGTATATAACGTTATACGTCATTGCGTAATAGTATATAACGTTATACGTTAGTACGTAATAGTATATATCGTTATACGTCATTGGGTAATAATATATAACGTTATACGTTATTACATAACAGTATATAACGTTATACGATATTACGTATTAGTTTATAATGTTACACGTTATTACGTAATAGTATATATCGTTATACGTCATCCGGTAATACTATATCACGTTACACGTTTGTACGTAATAGTATATAACGTTATACGTTATTACATAGTAGTATATAACGATATACGATATTACGTATTAGTATATAACGTTATACGTTATTACATAGTAGTATATAACGTTATACGATATTACGTATTAGTTTATAACGTTACACGTTATTACGTATTAGTATATAACGTTACACGTTATTACGTAATAGTATATAACGTTACACGTTAGTACGTAATAGTATATAACGTTATACGTCATCCGGTAATACTATATAAAGTTACACGTTAGTACGTAATAGTATATAACGTTATACGTCATTTCGTATTAGTATATAACGTTATACGTTATTACGTAATAGTATATAACGTTATACGTTATTACGTAATAGTATATAACGTTCTACGTTATTACGTAATAGTATATAACGTTACACGTTATTACGTAATAGTGTATAACGTTACACGTTATTACGTAATAGTGTATAGCGTTATACGTCATTACGTATTAGTATATAACGTTACACGTTGTTACGTAATAGTATATAACGTTATACGTCGTTACGTATTAGTATATAACGTTATACGTTATTACGTAATAGTATATAACTTTATACGTTATTACGTAATAGTATATAACGTTATACGTTATTACATAATAGTATATAACGTTACACGTTATTACGTAATAGTATATAACGTTATACGTCATTACGTATTAGTATATAACGTTATACGTTGGTACGTAATAGTATATAACGTTATACGTCATTACGTAATAGTATATAACGTTATACGTTAGTACGTAATAGGATATAACGTTATACGTTATTACGTAATAGTATATAACGTTATACGTTATTACGTAATAGTATATAACGTTATACGTCATTACGTAATAGTATATAACGTTATACGTCATCCGGTAATACTATATAACGTTATACGACATCCGGTAATACTATATAACGTTATACGTTAGTACGTAATAGTATATAAAGTTATACGTTATTACCTATTAGTATATAACGATATACGTCATTACGTAACAGTATATAACGTTATACGTTAGTACGTAATAGTATATAACATTATACGTTATTACGTATTAGTATATAACGTTATACGTCATTACGTAATAGTATATAACGTTATGCGTTAGTACGTAATAGTATATAACGTTATACGTTATTACGTATTAGTATATATCGTTATACGTTATTACGTATTAGTATATAACGTTATACGTTATTACGTATTAGTATATAACGTTATACGATATTACGTATTAGTATATAACGTTACACGTTATTACGTAATAGTATATAACGTTACACGTTATTACGTAATAGTATATAGCGTTATACGTCATTACGTATTAGTATATAACGTTATACGTCATTACGTGACAGTATATAACGTTATACGTTAGTACGTAATAGTATATATCGTTATACGTCATTGCGTAATAGTATATAACGTTATACGTTAGTACGTAATAGTATATAACGTTATACGTTATTACGTATTAGTATATATCGTTATACGTTATTACGTATTAGTATATAACGTTATACGTTAGTACGTAATAGTATATAACGTTATACGTTGTTACGTATTAGTATATAACGTCATACGTTATTACGTAATAGTATATAAGGTTATACGTTGTTACGTATTAGTATATAACGTTATACGTTTTTAAGTATTAGTATATAACGTTGTACGTTATTAATTATTAGTATATAACGTTATTACGTAATAGTATATAACGTTATACGTCATTACGTAATAGTTTATAACGTTATACGTTAGTACGTAATAGGGTATAACGTTATACGTTATAAGGTAATACTCAGTAACAATATACGTCATTACATAATATTATATAACGTTATACGGTATTACGTAATAGTATATAACGTTATACGTCATTGCGTAATAGTATATAACGTTATACGTTAGTACGTAATAGTATATATCGTTATACGTCATTGGGTAATAATATATAACGTTATACGTTATTACATAACAGTATATAACGTTATACGATATTACGTATTAGTTTATAACGTTACACGTTATTACGTAATAGTATATATCGTTATACGTCATCTTGTAATACTATATCACGTTACACGTTTGTACGTAATAGTATATAACGTTATACGTTATTACATAGTAGTATATAACGATATACGATATTACGTATTAGTATATAACGTTATACGATATTACGTATTAGTATATAACGTTACACGTTATTACGTAATAGTATATAGCGTTATACGTCATTACTTATTAGTATATAACGTCATACGTTATTACGTAATAGTATATAACGTTATACGTCATTACGTAATAGTATATAGCGTTATACGTCATTACGTATTAGTATATAACGTTATACGTTGGTACGTAATAGTATATAACGTTATACGTCATTACGTAATAGTATATAACGTTATACGTTAGTACGTAATAGGATATAACGTTATACGTTATTACGTAATAGTATATAACGTTATACGTTAGTACGTAATAGGATATAACGTTATACGTTATTACGTAATAATGTATAACGTTATACGTTATTACGTAATAGTATATAACGTTATACGTCATTACGTAATAGTATATAACGTTATACGTCATCCGGTAATACTATATAACGTTATACGACATCCGGTAATACTATATAACGTTATACGTTAGTACGTAATAGTATATAAAGTTATACGTTATTACCTATTAGTATATAACGATATACGTCATTACGTAACAGTATATAACGTTATACGTTAGTACGTAATAGTATATAACATTATACGTTATTACGTATTAGTATATAACGTTATACGTCATTACGTAATAGTATATAACGTTATGCGTTAGTACGTAATAGTATATAACGTTATACGTTATTACGTATTAGTATATATCGTTATACGTTATTACGTATTAGTATATAACGTTATACGTTATTACGTATTAGTATATAACGTTATACGATATTACGTATTAGTATATAACGTTACACGTTATTACGTAATAGTATATAACGTTACACGTTATTACGTAATAGTATATAGCGTTATACGTCATTACGTATTAGTATATAACGTTATACGTCATTACGTGACAGTATATAACGTTATACGTTAGTACGTAATAGTATATATCGTTATACGTCATTGCGTAATAGTATATAACGTTATACGTTAGTACGTAATAGTATATAACGTTATACGTTATTACGTATTAGTATATATCGTTATACGTTATTACGTATTAGTATATAACGTTATACGTTAGTACGTAATAGTATATAACGTTATACGTTGTTACGTATTAGTATATAACGTCATACGTTATTACGTAATAGTATATAAGGTTATACGTTGTTACGTATTAGTATATAACGTTATACGTTTTTAAGTATTAGTATATAACGTTGTACGTTAGTAATTATTAGTATATAACGTTATTACGTAATAGTATATAACGTTATACGTCATTACGTAATAGTTTATAACGTTATACGTTAGTACGTAATAGGGTATAACGTTATACGTTATAAGGTAATACTCAGTAACAATATACGTCATTACATAATATTATATAACGTTATACGGTATTACGTAATAGTATATAACGTTATACGTCATTGCGTAATAGTATATAACGTTATACGTTAGTACGTAATAGTATATATCGTTATACGTCATTGGGTAATAATATATAACGTTATACGTTATTACATAACAGTATATAACGTTATACGATATTACGTATTAGTTTATAACGTTACACGTTATTACGTAATAGTATATATCGTTATACGTCATCTTGTAATACTATATCACGTTACACGTTTGTACGTAATAGTATATAACGTTATACGTTATTACATAGTAGTATATAACGATATACGATATTACGTATTAGTATATAACGTTATACGATATTACGTATTAGTATATAACGTTACACGTTATTACGTAATAGTATATAGCGTTATACGTCATTACTTATTAGTATATAACGTCATACGTTATTACGTAATAGTATATAACGTTATACGTCATTACGTAATAGTATATAGCGTTATACGTCATTACGTATTAGTATATAACGTTATACGTTGGTACGTAATAGTATATAACGTTATACGTCATTACGTAATAGTATATTACGTTATACGTTAGTACGTAATAGGATATAACGTTATACGTTATTACGTAATAGTATATAACGTTATACGTTAGTACGTAATAGTATATAACGTTATACGACATTACGTAATAGTATATAACGTTATACGTTATTACGTAATAGTATATAACGTTATACGTCATTACGTAATAGTATATAACGTTATACGTCATCCGGTAATACTATATAACGTTATACGACATCCGGTAATACTATATAACGTTATACGTTAGTACGTAATAGTATATAAAGTTATACGTTATTACCTATTAGTATATAACGATATACGTCATTACGTAACAGTATATAACGTTATACGTTAGTACGTAATAGTATATAACATTATACGTTATTACGTATTAGTATATAACGTTATACGTCATTACGTAATAGTATATAACGTTATGCGTTAGTACGTAATAGTATATAACGTTATACGTTATTACGTATTAGTATATATCGTTATACGTTATTACGTATTAGTATATAACGTTATACGTTATTACGTATTAGTATATAACGTTATACGATATTACGTATTAGTATATAACGTTACACGTTATTACGTAATAGTATATAACGTTACACGTTATTACGTAATAGTATATAGCGTTATACGTCATTACGTATTAGTATATAACGTTATACGTCATTACGTGACAGTATATAACGTTATACGTTAGTACGTAATAGTATATATCGTTATACGTCATTGCGTAATAGTATATAACGTTATACGTTAGTACGTAATAGTATATAACGTTATACGTTATTACGTATTAGTATATATCGTTATACGTTATTACGTATTAGTATATAACGTTATACGTTAGTACGTAATAGTATATAACGTTATACGTTGTTACGTATTAGTATATAACGTCATACGTTATTACGTAATAGTATATAAGGTTATACGTTGTTACGTATTAGTATATAACGTTATACGTTTTTAAGTATTAGTATATAACGTTGTACGTTAGTAATTATTAGTATATAACGTTATTACGTAATAGTATATAACGTTATACGTCATTACGTAATAGTTTATAACGTTATACGTTAGTACGTAATAGGGTATAACGTTATACGTTATAAGGTAATACTCAGTAACAATATACGTCATTACATAATATTATATAACGTTATACGGTATTACGTAATAGTATATAACGTTATACGTCATTGCGTAATAGTATATATCGTTATACGTTAGTACGTAATAGTATATATCGTTATACGTCATTGGGTAATAATATATAACGTTATACGTTATTACATAACAGTATATAACGTTATACGATATTACGTATTAGTTTATAACGTTACACGTTATTACGTAATAGTATATATCGTTATACGTCATCTTGTAATACTATATCACGTTACACGTTTGTACGTAATAGTATATAACGTTATACGTTATTACATAGTAGTATATAACGATATACGATATTACGTATTAGTATATAACGTTATACGATATTACGTATTAGTATATAACGTTACACGTTATTACGTAATAGTATATAGCGTTATACGTCATTACGTATTAGTATATAACGTTATACGTTGGTACGTAATAGTATATAACGTTATACGTCATTACGTAATAGCATATAACGTTATACGTTAGTACGTAATAGGATATAACGTTATACGTTATTACGTAAGAGTATATAACGTTATACGTTATTACGTAATAGTATATAACGTTATACGTCATTACGTAATAGTATATAACGTTATACGTCATCCGGTAATACTATATAACGTTATACGACATCCGGTAATACTATATAACGTTATACGTTAGTACGTAATAGTATATAAAGTTATACGTTATTACCTATTAGTATATAACGATATACGTCATTACGTAACAGTATATAACGTTATACGTTAGTACGTAATAGTATATAACATTATACGTTATTACGTATTAGTATATAACGTTATACGTCATTACGTAATAGTATATAACGTTATGCGTTAGTACGTAATAGTATATAACGTTATACGTTATTACGTATTAGTATATATCGTTATACGTTATTACGTATTAGTATATAACGTTATACGTTATTACGTATTAGTATATAACGTTATACGATATTACGTATTAGTATATAACGTTACACGTTATTACGTAATAGTATATAACGTTACACGTTATTACGTAATAGTATATAGCGTTATACGTCATTACGTATTAGTATATAACGTTATACGTCATTACGTGACAGTATATAACGTTATACGTTAGTACGTAATAGTATATATCGTTATACGTCATTGCGTAATAGTATATAACGTTATACGTTAGTACGTAATAGTATATAACGTTATACGTTATTACGTATTAGTATATATCGTTACACGTTATTACGTATTAGTATATAACGTTATACGTTAGTACGTAATAGTATATAACGTTATACGTTGTTACGTATTAGTATATAACGTCATACGTTATTACGTAATAGTATATAAGGTTATACGTTGTTACGTATTAGTATATAACGTTATACGTTTTTAAGTATTAGTATATAACGTTCTACGTTATTAATTATTAGTATATAACGTTATTACGTAATAGTATATAACGTTATACGTCATTACGTAATAGTTTATAACGTTATACGTTAGTACGTAATAGGGTATAACGTTATACGTTATAAGGTAATACTCAGTAACAATATACGTCATTACATAATATTATATAACGTTATACGGTATTACGTAATAGTATATAACGTTATACGTCATTGCGTAATAGTATATAACGTTATACGTTAGTACGTAATAGTATATATCGTTATACGTCATTGGGTAATAATATATAACGTTATACGTTATTACATAACAGTATATAACGTTATACGATATTACGTATTAGTTTATAACGTTACACGTTATTACGTAATAGTATATATCGTTATACGTCATCTTGTAATACTATATCACGTTACACGTTTGTACGTAATAGTATATAACGTTATACGTTATTACATAGTAGTATATAACGATATACGATATTACGTATTAGTATATAACGTTATACGATATTACGTATTAGTATATAACGTTACACGTTATTACGTAATAGTATATAGCGTTATACGTCATTACTTATTAGTATATAACGTCATACGTTATTACGTAATAGTATATAACGTTATACGTTATTACGTAATAGTATATAACGTTATACGTTATTACATAGTAGTATATAACGTTATACGATATTACGTATTAGTTTATAACGTTACACGTTATTACGTATTAGTATATAACGTTACACGTTATTACGTAATAGTATATAACGTTACACGTTAGTACGTAATAGTATATAACGTTATACGTCATCCGGTAATACTATATAACGTTACACGTTAGTACGTAATAGTATATAACGTTATACGTCATTTCGTATTAGTATATAACGTTATACGTTATTACGTAATAGTATATAACGTTATACGTTATTACGTAATAGTATATAACGTTACACGTTATTACATAATAGTATATAACGTTACACGTTATTACGTAATAGTGTATAGCGTTATACGTCATTACGTATTAGTATATAACGTTACACGTTGTTACGTAATAGTATATAACGTTATACGTCGTTACGTATTAGTATATAACGTTATACGTTATTACGTAATAGTATATAACGTTATACGTTATTACGTAATAGTATATAACGTTATACGATATTACGTATTAGTTTATAACGTTACACGTTATTACGTATTAGTATATAGCGTTATACGTCATTACGTATTAGTATATAACGTTACACGTTATTACATAATAGTATATAACGTTATACGTAATTACGTATTAGTATATAACGTTATACGTCATTACGTAATTATATATAACGTTATACGTTAGTACGTAATAGTATATAACGTTATAAGTCATTACGTATTAGTATATAACGTTATGCGTCATTACGTAATAGTATATAACGTCATACGTTAGTACCTAATAGTATATAACGTTATACGTTAGTACGTAATAGGATATAACGTTATACGTTATTACGTAATAGTATATAACGTTATACGTTATTACGTAATAGTATATAACGTTATACGTCATTACGTAATAGTATATAACGTTATACGTTAGTACGTAATAGGATATAACGTTACACGTTTGTACGTAATAGTATATAACGTTATACGTTATTACATAGTAGTATATAACGATATACGATATTACGTATTAGTATATAACGTTATACGATATTACGTATTAGTATATAACGTTACACGTTATTACGTAATAGTATATAGCGTTATACGTCATTACGTATTAGTATATAACGTTATACGTTGGTACGTAATAGTATATAACGTTATACGTCATTACGTAATAGCATATAACGTTATACGTTAGTACGTAATAGGATATAACGTTATACGTTATTACGTAAGAGTATATAACGTTATACGTTATTACGTAATAGTATATAACGTTATACGTCATTACGTAATAGTATATAACGTTATACGTCATCCGGTAATACTATATAACGTTATACGACATCCGGTAATACTATATAACGTTATACGTTAGTACGTAATAGTATATAAAGTTATACGTTATTACCTATTAGTATATAACGATATACGTCATTACGTAACAGTATATAACGTTATACGTTAGTACGTAATAGTATATAACATTATACGTTATTACGTATTAGTATATAACGTTATACGTCATTACGTAATAGTATATAACGTTATGCGTTAGTACGTAATAGTATATAACGTTATACGTTATTACGTATTAGTATATATCGTTATACGTTATTACGTATTAGTATATAACGTTATACGTTATTACGTATTAGTATATAACGTTATACGATATTACGTATTAGTATATAACGTTACACGTTATTACGTAATAGTATATAACGTTACACGTTATTACGTAATAGTATATAGCGTTATACGTCATTACGTATTAGTATATAACGTTATACGTCATTACGTGACAGTATATAACGTTATACGTTAGTACGTAATAGTATATATCGTTATACGTCATTGCGTAATAGTATATAACGTTATACGTTAGTACGTAATAGTATATAACGTTATACGTTATTACGTATTAGTATATATCGTTACACGTTATTACGTATTAGTATATAACGTTATACGTTAGTACGTAATAGTATATAACGTTATACGTTGTTACGTATTAGTATATAACGTCATACGTTATTACGTAATAGTATATAAGGTTATACGTTGTTACGTATTAGTATATAACGTTATACGTTTTTAAGTATTAGTATATAACGTTCTACGTTATTAATTATTAGTATATAACGTTATTACGTAATAGTATATAACGTTATACGTCATTACGTAATAGTTTATAACGTTATACGTTAGTACGTAATAGGGTATAACGTTATACGTTATAAGGTAATACTCAGTAACAATATACGTCATTACATAATATTATATAACGTTATACGGTATTACGTAATAGTATATAACGTTATACGTCATTGCGTAATAGTATATAACGTTATACGTTAGTACGTAATAGTATATATCGTTATACGTCATTGGGTAATAATATATAACGTTATACGTTATTACATAACAGTATATAACGTTATACGATATTACGTATTAGTTTATAACGTTACACGTTATTACGTAATAGTATATATCGTTATACGTCATCTTGTAATACTATATCACGTTACACGTTTGTACGTAATAGTATATAACGTTATACGTTATTACATAGTAGTATATAACGATATACGATATTACGTATTAGTATATAACGTTATACGATATTACGTATTAGTATATAACGTTACACGTTATTACGTAATAGTATATAGCGTTATACGTCATTACTTATTAGTATATAACGTCATACGTTATTACGTAATAGTATATAACGTTATACGTTATTACGTAATAGTATATAACGTTATACGTTATTACATAGTAGTATATAACGTTATACGATATTACGTATTAGTTTATAACGTTACACGTTATTACGTATTAGTATATAACGTTACACGTTATTACGTAATAGTATATAACGTTACACGTTAGTACGTAATAGTATATAACGTTATACGTCATCCGGTAATACTATATAACGTTACACGTTAGTACGTAATAGTATATAACGTTATACGTCATTTCGTATTAGTATATAACGTTATACGTTATTACGTAATAGTATATAACGTTATACGTTATTACGTAATAGTATATAACGTTATACGTTATTACATAATAGTATATAACGTTACACGTTATTACGTAATAGTGTATAGCGTTATACGTCATTACGTATTAGTATATAACGTTACACGTTGTTACGTAATAGTATATAACGTTATACGTCGTTACGTATTAGTATATAACGTTATACGTTATTACGTAATAGTATATAACGTTATACGTTATTACGTAATAGTATATAACGTTATACGATATTACGTATTAGTTTATAACGTTACACGTTATTACGTATTAGTATATAGCGTTATACGTCATTACGTATTAGTATATAACGTTACACGTTATTACATAATAGTATATAACGTTATACGTAATTACGTATTAGTATATAACGTTATACGTCATTACGTAATTATATATAACGTTATACGTTAGTACGTAATAGTATATAACGTTATAAGTCATTACGTATTAGTATATAACGTTATGCGTCATTACGTAATAGTATATAACGTCATACGTTAGTACCTAATAGTATATAACGTTATACGTTAGTACGTAATAGGATATAACGTTATACGTTATTACGTAATAGTATATAACGTTATACGTTATTACGTAATAGTATATAACGTTATACGTCATTACGTAATAGTATATAACGTTATACGTTAGTACGTAATAGGATATAACGTTATACGTTATTACGTAATAGTATATAACGTTATACGTTATTACGTAATAGTATATAACGTTATACGTCATTACGTAATAGTATATAACGTTATACGTCATCCGGTAATACTATATAACGTTATACGTCATCCGGTAATACTATATAACGTTATACGTTAGTACGTAATAGGATATAACGTTATACGTTATTACGTAATAGTATATAACGTTATACGTTATTACGTAATAGTATATAACGTTATACGTTATTACATAATAGTATATAACGTTACACGTTATTACGTAATAGTATATAGCGTTATACGTCATTACGTATTAGTATATAACGTTATACGTTGGTACGTAATAGTATATAACGTTATACGTCATTACGTAATAGTATATAACGTTATACGTTAGTACGTAATAGGATATAACGTTATACGTTATTACGTAATAGTATATAACGTTATACGTTATTACGTAATAGTATATAACGTTATACGTCATTACGTAATAGTATATAACGTTATACGTCATCCGGTAATACTATATAACGTTATACGTCATCCGGTAATACTATATAACGTTATACGTTAGTACGTAATAGTATATAAAGTTATACGTTATTACGTATTAGTATATAACGATATACGTTAGTACGTAATAGTATATAACGTTATACGTTGTTACGTATTAGTATATAACGTCATACGTTATTACGTAATAGTATATAATGTTATACGTTGTTACGTATTAGTATATAACGTTAGACGTTATTACGTATTAGTATATAACGTTATACGATATTACGTATTAGTATATAACGTTACACGTTATTACGTAATAGTATATAACGTTACACGTTATTACGTAATAGTATATAGCGTTATACGTCATTACGTATTAGTATATAACGTTATACGTCATTACGTGACAGTATATAACGTTATACGTTAGTACGTAATAGTATATATCGTTATACGTCATTGCGTAATAGTATATAACGTTATACGTTAGTACGTAATAGTATATAACGTTATACGTTATTACGTATTAGTATATATCGTTACACGTTATTACGTATTAGTATATAACGTTATACGTTAGTACGTAATAGTATATAACGTTATACGTTGTTACGTATTAGTATATAACGTCATACGTTATTACGTAATAGTATATAAGGTTATACGTTGTTACGTATTAGTATATAACGTTATACGTTTTTAAGTATTAGTATATAACGTTCTACGTTATTAATTATTAGTATATAACGTTATTACGTAATAGTATATAACGTTATACGTCATTACGTAATAGTTTATAACGTTATACGTTAGTACGTAATAGGGTATAACGTTATACGTTATAAGGTAATACTCAGTAACAATATACGTCATTACATAATATTATATAACGTTATACGGTATTACGTAATAGTATATAACGTTATACGTCATTGCGTAATAGTATATAACGTTATACGTTAGTACGTAATAGTATATATCGTTATACGTCATTGGGTAATAATATATAACGTTATACGTTATTACATAACAGTATATAACGTTATACGATATTACGTATTAGTTTATAACGTTACACGTTATTACGTAATAGTATATATCGTTATACGTCATCTTGTAATACTATATCACGTTACACGTTTGTACGTAATAGTATATAACGTTATACGTTATTACATAGTAGTATATAACGATATACGATATTACGTATTAGTATATAACGTTATACGATATTACGTATTAGTATATAACGTTACACGTTATTACGTAATAGTATATAGCGTTATACGTCATTACTTATTAGTATATAACGTCATACGTTATTACGTAATAGTATATAACGTTATACGTTATTACGTAATAGTATATAACGTTATACGTTATTACATAGTAGTATATAACGTTATACGATATTACGTATTAGTTTATAACGTTACACGTTATTACGTATTAGTATATAACGTTACACGTTATTACGTAATAGTATATAACGTTACACGTTAGTACGTAATAGTATATAACGTTATACGTCATCCGGTAATACTATATAACGTTACACGTTAGTACGTAATAGTATATAACGTTATACGTCATTTCGTATTAGTATATAACGTTATACGTTATTACGTAATAGTATATAACGTTATACGTTATTACGTAATAGTATATAACGTTATACGTTATTACATAATAGTATATAACGTTACACGTTATTACGTAATAGTGTATAGCGTTATACGTCATTACGTATTAGTATATAACGTTACACGTTGTTACGTAATAGTATATAACGTTATACGTCGTTACGTATTAGTATATAACGTTATACGTTATTACGTAATAGTATATAACGTTATACGTTATTACGTAATAGTATATAACGTTATACGATATTACGTATTAGTTTATAACGTTACACGTTATTACGTATTAGTATATAGCGTTATACGTCATTACGTATTAGTATATAACGTTACACGTTATTACATAATAGTATATAACGTTATACGTAATTACGTATTAGTATATAACGTTATACGTCATTACGTAATTATATATAACGTTATACGTTAGTACGTAATAGTATATAACGTTATAAGTCATTACGTATTAGTATATAACGTTATGCGTCATTACGTAATAGTATATAACGTCATACGTTAGTACCTAATAGTATATAACGTTATACGTTAGTACGTAATAGGATATAACGTTATACGTTATTACGTAATAGTATATAACGTTATACGTTATTACGTAATAGTATATAACGTTATACGTCATTACGTAATAGTATATAACGTTATACGTTAGTACGTAATAGGATATAACGTTATACGTTATTACGTAATAGTATATAACGTTATACGTTATTACGTAATAGTATATAACGTTATACGTCATTACGTAATAGTATATAACGTTATACGTCATCCGGTAATACTATATAACGTTATACGTCATCCGGTAATACTATATAACGTTATACGTTAGTACGTAATAGGATATAACGTTATACGTTATTACGTAATAGTATATAACGTTATACGTTATTACGTAATAGTATATAACGTTATACGTTATTACATAATAGTATATAACGTTACACGTTATTACGTAATAGTATATAGCGTTATACGTCATTACGTATTAGTATATAACGTTATACGTTGGTACGTAATAGTATATAACGTTATACGTCATTACGTAATAGTATATAACGTTATACGTTAGTACGTAATAGGATATAACGTTATACGTTATTACGTAATAGAATATAACGTTATACGTTATTACGTAATAGTATATAACGTTATACGTCATTACGTAATAGTATATAACGTTATACGTCATCCGGTAATACTATATAACGTTATACGTCATCCGGTAATACTATATAACGTTATACGTTAGTACGTAATAGTATATAAAGTTATACGTTATTACGTATTAGTATATAACGATATACGTTAGTACGTAATAGTATATAACGTTATACGTTGTTACGTATTAGTATATAACGTCATACGTTATTACGTAATAGTATATAATGTTATACGTTGTTACGTATTAGTATATAACGTTATACGTTATTACGTATTAGTATATAACGTTATACGATATTACGTATTAGTATATAACGTTACACGTTATTACGTAATAGTATATAACGTTACACGTTATTACGTAATAGTATATAGCGTTATACGTCATTACGTATTAGTATATAACGTTATACGTCATTACGTGACAGTATATAACGTTATACGTTAGTACGTAATAGTATATATCGTTATACGTCATTGCGTAATAGTATATAACGTTATACGTTAGTACGTAATAGTATATAACGTTATACGTTATTACGTATTAGTATATATCGTTACACGTTATTACGTATTAGTATATAACGTTATACGTTAGTACGTAATAGTATATAACGTTATACGTTGTTACGTATTAGTATATAACGTCATACGTTATTACGTAATAGTATATAAGGTTATACGTTGTTACGTATTAGTATATAACGTTATACGTTTTTAAGTATTAGTATATAACGTTCTACGTTATTAATTATTAGTATATAACGTTATTACGTAATAGTATATAACGTTATACGTCATTACGTAATAGTTTATAACGTTATACGTTAGTACGTAATAGGGTATAACGTTATACGTTATAAGGTAATACTCAGTAACAATATACGTCATTACATAATATTATATAACGTTATACGGTATTACGTAATAGTATATAACGTTATACGTCATTGCGTAATAGTATATAACGTTGTACGTTAGTACGTAATAGTATATATCGTTATACGTCATTGGGTAATAATATATAACGTTATACGTTATTACATAACAGTATATAACGTTATACGATATTACGTATTAGTTTATAACGTTACACGTTATTACGTAATAGTATATATCGTTATACGTCATCTTGTAATACTATATCACGTTACACGTTTGTACGTAATAGTATATAACGTTATACGTTATTACATAGTAGTATATAACGATATACGATATTACGTATTAGTATATAACGTTATACGATATTACGTATTAGTATATAACGTTACACGTTATTACGTAATAGTATATAGCGTTATACGTCATTACTTATTAGTATATAACGTCATACGTTATTACGTAATAGTATATAACGTTATACGTTATTACGTAATAGTATATAACGTTATACGTTATTACATAGTAGTATATAACGTTATACGATATTACGTATTAGTTTATAACGTTACACGTTATTACGTATTAGTATATAACGTTACACGTTATTACGTAATAGTATATAACGTTACACGTTAGTACGTAATAGTATATAACGTTATACGTCATCCGGTAATACTATATAACGTTACACGTTAGTACGTAATAGTATATAACGTTATACGTCATTTCGTATTAGTATATAACGTTATACGTTATTACGTAATAGTATATAACGTTATACGTTATTACGTAATAGTATATAACGTTATACGTTATTACATAATAGTATATAACGTTACACGTTATTACGTAATAGTGTATAGCGTTATACGTCATTACGTATTAGTATATAACGTTACACGTTGTTACGTAATAGTATATAACGTTATACGTCGTTACGTATTAGTATATAACGTTATACGTTATTACGTAATAGTATATAACGTTATACGTTATTACGTAATAGTATATAACGTTATACGATATTACGTATTAGTTTATAACGTTACACGTTATTACGTATTAGTATATAGCGTTATACGTCATTACGTATTAGTATATAACGTTACACGTTATTACATAATAGTATATAACGTTATACGTAATTACGTATTAGTATATAACGTTATACGTCATTACGTAATTATATATAACGTTATACGTTAGTACGTAATAGTATATAACGTTATAAGTCATTACGTATTAGTATATAACGTTATGCGTCATTACGTAATAGTATATAACGTCATACGTTAGTACCTAATAGTATATAACGTTATACGTTAGTACGTAATAGGATATAACGTTATACGTTATTACGTAATAGTATATAACGTTATACGTTATTACGTAATAGTATATAACGTTATACGTCATT
This sequence comes from Bombus pascuorum, assembly GCF_905332965.1. NCBI lineage: Eukaryota > Metazoa > Arthropoda > Insecta > Hymenoptera > Apidae > Bombus > Bombus pascuorum. The sequence continues at coordinate 10,275,688 of NC_083488.1, forward strand.
ACGTAATAGTATATAACGTTATACGTTAGTACGTAATAGGATATAACGTTATACGTTATTACGTAATAGTATATAACGTTATACGTTATTACGTAATAGTATATAACGTTATACGTCATTACGTAATAGTATATAACGTTATACGTCATCCGGTAATACTATATAACGTTATACGTCATCCGGTAATACTATATAACGTTATACGTTAGTACGTAATAGGATATAACGTTATACGTTATTACGTAATAGTATATAACGTTATACGTTATTACGTAATAGTATATAACGTTATACGTTATTACATAATAGTATATAACGTTACACGTTATTACGTAATAGTATATAGCGTTATACGTCATTACGTATTAGTATATAACGTTATACGTTGGTACGTAATAGTATATAACGTTATACGTCATTACGTAATAGTATATAACGTTATACGTTAGTACGTAATAGGATATAACGTTATACGTTATTACGTAATAGTATATAACGTTATACGTTATTACGTAATAGTATATAACGTTATACGTCATTACGTAATAGTATATAACGTTATACGTCATCCGGTAATACTATATAACGTTATACGTCATCCGGTAATACTATATAACGTTATACGTTAGTACGTAATAGTATATAAAGTTATACGTTATTACGTATTAGTATATAACGATATACGTTAGTACGTAATAGTATATAACGTTATACGTTGTTACGTATTAGTATATAACGTCATACGTTATTACGTAATAGTATATAATGTTATACGTTGTTACGTATTAGTATATAACGTTATACGTTATTAAGTATTAGTATATAACGTTGTACGTTATTAATTATTAGTATATAACGTTATTACGTAATAGTATATAACGTTATACGTCATTACGTAATAGTTTATAACGTTATACGTTAGTACGTAATAGGATATAACGTTATACGTTATAAGGTAATACTCAGTAACAATATACGTCATTACATAATATTATATAACGTTATACGGTATTACGTAATAGTATATAACGTTATACGTTATTACGTATTAGTATATAGCGTTATACGTCATTACGTATTAGTATATAACGTTATACGTCATTACGTGACAGTATATAACGTTATACGTTAGTACGTAATAGTATATATCGTTATACGTCATTGCGTAATAGTATATAACGTTATACGTTAGTACGTAATAGTATATAACGTTATACGTTATTACGTATTAGTATATATCGTTATACGTTATTACGTATTAGTATATAACGTTATACGTTAGTACGTAATAGTATATAACGTTATACGTTGTTACGTATTAGTATATAACGTCATACGTTATTACGTAATAGTATATAATGTTATACGTTGTTACGTATTAGTATATAACGTTATACGTTATTAAGTATTAGTATATAACGTTGTACGTTATTAATTATTAGTATATAACGTTATTACGTAATAGTATATAACGTTATACGTCATTACGTAATAGTTTATAACGTTATACGTTAGTACGTAATAGGATATAACGTTATACGTTATAAGGTAATACTCAGTAACAATATACGTCATTACATAATATTATATAACGTTATACGGTATTACGTAATAGTATATAACGTTATACGTCATTCCGTAATAGTATATAACGTATTACGTTGGTACGTAATAGTATATAACGTTATACGTTAGTAAGTAATAGCATATAACGTTATACGTCTTTACGTAATAGTATATAACGTTATACGTTAGTACGTAATAGTATATAACTTTATACGTCATTACGTAATAGTATATAACGTTATACGTTATTACGTAATAGTATATAACGTTATTCGTTATTACGTAATAGCATATAACATTATACGTTAGTACGTAATAGTATATAACATTATACGTTATTACGTATTAGTATATAACGTTATACGTCATTACGTAATTATATATAACGTTATACATTATTACGTATTAGTATATAACGTTATACGTCATTACGTAATAGTATATAACGTTATACGTCATTGTGTAATATTATATAACGTTATACGTTATAAGGCAATACTACATAACGTTATACGTCGTAAGGTAATACTATATAACGTTTTACGTTATTCCGTAATAGTATATAATGTAATACGTTATTACGTAATAGAATATAACGTTCTACGTTAGTACGTAATAATATATAACGTTACACGTCATATAGTAATAGTTTATAACGTTATTCGTTAGTACGTAATAGTATATAACGTTATACGTTAGTACGTAATAGTATATATCGTTATACGTCATTGGGTAATAATATATAACGTTATACGTTATTACATAACACTATATAACGTTATACGATATTACGTATTAGTTTATAACGTTACACGTTATTACGTAATAGTATATTACGTTATACGTCATCCGGTAATACTATATCACGTTACACGTTTGTACGTAATAGTATATAACGTTATACGTCATCCGGTAATACTATATAACGTTATACGTCATCCGGTAATACTATATAACGTTATACGTCATCCGGTAATACTATATAACGTTATACGTTAGTACGTAATAGTATATAAAGTTATACGTTATTACGTATTAGTATATAACGATATACGTCATTACGTAATAGTATATAACGTTATACGTTAGTACGTAATAGTATATAACATTATACGTTATTACGTATTAGTATATAACGTTATACGTCATTACGTAATAGTATATAACGTTATGCGTTAGTACGTAATAGTATATAACGTTATACGTTATTACGTATTAGTATATATCGTTATACGTTATTACGTATTAGTATATAACGTTATACGTTATTACGTATTAGTATATAACGTTATACGATATTACGTATTAGTATATAACGTTACACGTTATTACGTAATAGTATATAACGTTACACGTAATACGTAATAGTATATAGCGTTATACGTCATTACGTATTAGTATATAACGTTATACGTCATTACGTGACAGTATATAACGTTATACGTTAGTACGTAATAGTATATATCGTTATACGTCATTACGTATTAGTATATAACGTTACACGTTGTTACGTAATAGTATATAACGTTATACGTCGTTACGTATTAGTATATAACGTTATACGTTATTACGTAATAGTATATAACGTTATACGTTATTACGTAATAGTATATAACGTTATACGATATTACGTATTAGTTTATAACGTTACACGTTATTACGTATTAGTATATAGCGTTATACGTCATTACGTATTAGTATATAACGTTACACGTTATTACATAATAGTATATAACGTTATACGTAATTACGTATTAGTATATAACGTTATACGTCATTACGTAATTATATATAACGTTATACGTTAGTACGTAATAGTATATAACGTTATAAGTCATTACGTATTAGTATATAACGTTATGCGTCATTACGTAATAGTATATAACGTCATACGTTAGTACCTAATAGTATATAACGTTATACGTTAGTACGTAATAGGATATAACGTTATACGTTATTACGTAATAGTATATAACGTTATACGTTATTACGTAATAGTATATAACGTTATACGTTATTACATAATAGTATATAACGTTACACGTTATTACGTAATAGTATATAGCGTTATACGTTATTACGTATTAGTATATATCGTTATACGTTATTACGTATTAGTATATAACGTTATACGTTATTACGTATTAGTATATAACGTTATACGATATTACGTATTAGTATATAACGTTACACGTTATTACGTAATAGTATATAACGTTACACGTTATTACGTAATAGTATATAGCGTTATACGTCATTACGTATTAGTATATAACGTTATACGTCATTACGTGACAGTATATAACGTTATACGTTAGTACGTAATAGTATATATCGTTATACGTCATTGCGTAATAGTATATAACGTTATACGTTAGTACGTAATAGTATATAACGTTATACGTTATTACGTATTAGTATATATCGTTATACGTTATTACGTATTAGTATATAACGTTATACGTTAGTACGTAATAGTATATAACGTTATACGTTGTTACGTATTAGTATATAACGTCATACGTTATTACGTAATAGTATATAATGTTATACGTTGTTACGTATTAGTATATAACGTTATACGTTATTAAGTATTAGTATATAACGTTGTACGTTATTAATTATTAGTATATAACGTTATTACGTAATAGTATATAACGTTATACGTCATTACGTAATAGTTTATAACGTTATACGTTAGTACGTAATAGGATATAACGTTATACGTTATAAGGTAATACTCAGTAACAATATACGTCATTACATAATATTATATAACGTTATACGGTATTACGTAATAGTATATAACGTTATACGTCATTGCGTAATAGTATATAACGTTATACGTTAGTACGTAATAGTATATATCGTTATACGTCATTGGGTAATAATATATAACGTTATACGTTATTACATAACAGTATATAACGTTATACGATATTACGTATTAGTTTATAACGTTACACGTTATTACGTAATAGTATATATCGTTATACGTCATCCGGTAATACTATATCACGTTACACGTTTGTACGTAATAGTATATAACGTTATACGTTATTACATAGTAGTATATAACGATATACGATATTACGTATTAGTATATAACGTTATACGATATTACGTATTAGTATATAACGTTACACGTTATTACGTAATAGTATATAGCGTTATACGTCATTACTTATTAGTATATAACGTCATACGTTATTACGTAATAGTATATAACGTTATACGTTATTACGTAATAGTATATAACGTTATACGTTATTACATAGTAGTATATAACGTTATACGATATTACGTATTAGTTTATAACGTTACACGTTATTACGTATTAGTATATAACGTTACACGTTATTACGTAATAGTATATAACGTTACACGTTAGTACGTAATAGTATATAACGTTATACGTCATCCGGTAATACTATATAACGTTACACGTTAGTACGTAATAGTATATAACGTTATACGTCATTTCGTATTAGTATATAACGTTATACGTTATTACGTAATAGTATATAACGTTATACGTTATTACGTAATAGTATATAACGTTATACGTTATTACATAATAGTATATAACGTTACACGTTATTACGTAATAGTGTATAGCGTTATACGTCATTACGTATTAGTATATAACGTTACACGTTGTTACGTAATAGTATATAACGTTATACGTCGTTACGTATTAGTATATAACGTTATACGTTATTACGTAATAGTATATAACGTTATACGTTATTACGTAATAGTATATAACGTTATACGATATTACGTATTAGTTTATAACGTTACACGTTATTACGTATTAGTATATAGCGTTATACGTCATTACGTATTAGTATATAACGTTACACGTTATTACATAATAGTATATAACGTTATACGTAATTACGTATTAGTATATAACGTTATACGTCATTACGTAATTATATATAACGTTATACGTTAGTACGTAATAGTATATAACGTTATAAGTCATTACGTATTAGTATATAACGTTATGCGTCATTACGTAATAGTATATAACGTCATACGTTAGTACCTAATAGTATATAACGTTATACGTTAGTACGTAATAGGATATAACGTTATACGTTATTACGTAATAGTATATAACGTTATACGTTATTACGTAATAGTATATAACGTTATACGTTATTACATAATAGTATATAACGTTACACGTTATTACGTAATAGTATATAGCGTTATACGTCATTACGTATTAGTATATAACGTTATACGTTGGTACGTAATAGTATATAACGTTATACGTCATTACGTAATAGTATATAACGTTATACGATATTACGTATTAGTTTATAACGTTACACGTTATTACGTATTAGTATATAGCGTTATACGTCATTACGTAATAGTATATAACGTTATACGTCATCCGGTAATACTATATAACGTTATACGTCATCCGGTAATACTATATAACGTTATACGTTAGTACGTAATAGGATATAACGTTATACGTTATTACGTAATAGTATATAACGTTATACGTTATTACGTAATAGTATATAACGTTATACGTTATTACATAATAGTATATAACGTTACACGTTATTACGTAATAGTATATAGCGTTATACGTCATTACGTATTAGTATATAACGTTATACGTTGGTACGTAATCGTATATAACGTTATACGTCATTACGTAATAGTATATAACGTTATACGTTAGTACGTAATAGGATATAACGTTATACGTTATTACGTAATAGTATATAACGTTATACGTTATTACGTAATAGTATATAACGTTATACGTCATTACGTAATAGTATATAACGTTATACGTCATCCGGTAATACTATATAACGTTATACGTCATCCGGTAATACTATATAACGTTATACGTTAGTACGTAATAGTATATAAAGTTATACGTTATTACGTATTAGTATATAACGATATACGTCATTACGTAATAGTATATAACGTTATACGTTAGTACGTAATAGTATATAACATTATACGTTATTACGTATTAGTATATAACGTTATACGTCATTACGTAATAGTATATAACGTTATGCGTTAGTACGTAATAGTATATAACGTTATACGTTATTACGTATTAGTATATATCGTTATACGTTATTACGTATTAGTATATAACGTTATACGTTATTACGTATTAGTATATAACGTTATACGATATTACGTGTTAGTATATAACGTTACACGTTATTACGTAATAGTATATAACGTTACACGTTATTACGTAATAGTATATAGCGTTATACGTCATTACGTATTAGTATATAACGTTATACGTCATTACGTGACAGTATATAACGTTATACGTTAGTACGTAATAGTATATATCGTTATACGTCATTGCGTAATAGTATATAACGTTATACGTTAGTACGTAATAGTATATAACGTTATACGTTATTACGTATTAGTATATATCGTTATACGTTATTACGTATTAGTATATAACGTTATACGTTAGTACGTAATAGTATATAACGTTATACGTTGTTACGTATTAGTATATAACGTCATACGTTATTACGTAATAGTATATAACGTTATACGTCATTACGTAATAGTTTATAACGTTATACGTTAGTACGTAATAGTATATAACGTTATACGTTATAAGGTAATACTCAGTAACAATATACGTCATTACATAATATTATATAACGTTATACGGTATTACGTAATAGTATATAACGTTATACGTCATTGCGTAATAGTATATAACGTTATACGTTGGTACGTAATAGTATATAACGTTATACGTTAGAAAGTAATAGCATATAACGTTATACGTCTTTACGTAATAGTATATAACGTTATACGTTAGTACGTAATAGTATATAACTTTATACGTCATTACGTAATAGTATATAACGTTATACGTTATTACGTAATAGTATATAACGTTATTCGTTATTACGTAATAGCATATAACATTATACGTTAGTACGTAATAGTATATAACATTATACGTTATTACGTATTAGTATATAACGTTATACGTCATTACGTAATTATATATAACGTTATACATTATTACGTATTAGTATATAACGTTATACGTCATTACGTAATAGTATATAACGTTATACGTCATTGTGTAATATTATATAACGTTATACGTTATAAGGCAATACTACATAACGTTATACGTCGTAAGGTAATACTATATAACGTTTTACGTTATTCCGTAATAGTATATAATGTAATACGTTATTACGTAATAGAATATAACGTTCTACGTTAGTACGTAATAATATATAACGTTACACGTCATATAGTAATAGTTTATAACGTTATTCGTTAGTACGTAATAGTATATAACGTTATACGTTAGTACGTAATAGTATATATCGTTATACGTCATTGGGTAATAATATATAACGTTATACGTTATTACATAACACTATATAACGTTATACGATTTTACGTATTAGTTTATAACGTTACACGTTATTACGTAATAGTATATTACGTTATACGTCATCCGGTAATACTATATCACGTTACACGTTTGTACGTAATAGTATATAACGTTATACGTCATCCGGTAATACTATATAACGTTATACGTCATCCGGTAATACTATATAACGTTATACGTCATCCGGTAATACTATATAACGTTATACGTTAGTACGTAATAGTATATAAAGTTATACGTTATTACGTATTAGTATATAACGATATACGTCATTACGTAATAGTATATAACGTTATACGTTAGTACGTAATAGTATATAACATTATACGTTATTACGTATTAGTATATAACGTTATACGTCATTACGTAATAGTATATAACGTTATGCGTTAGTACGTAATAGTATATAACGTTATACGTTATTACGTATTAGTATATATCGTTATACGTTATTACGTATTAGTATATAACGTTATACGTTATTACGTATTAGTATATAACGTTATACGATATTACGTATTAGTATATAACGTTACACGTTATTACGTAATAGTATATAACGTTACACGTTATTACGTAATAGTATATAGCGTTATACGTCATTACGTATTAGTATATAACGTTATACGTCATTACGTGACAGTATATAACGTTATACGTTAGTACGTAATAGTATATATCGTTATACGTCATTGCGTAATAGTATATAACGTTATACGTTATTACGTAATAGTACATATATAACGTTATACGTCATTACGTAATAGTATATAACGTTATACGTTAGTACGTAATAGTATATAACGTTACACGTCATTACGTATTAGTATATAACGTTACACGTTATTACGTAATAGTATATAACGTTACACGTTAGTACGTAATAGTATATAACGTTATACGTCATCCGGTAATACTATATAACGTTACACGTTAGTACGTAATAGTATATAACGTTATACGTCATTACGTATTAGTATATAACGTTATACGTTATTACGTAATAGTATATAACGTTATACGTTATTACGTAATAGTATATAACGTTATACGTTATTACATAATAGTATATAACGTTACACGTTGTTACGTAATAGTATATAACGTTATACGTCGTTACGTATTAGTATATAACGTTATACGTTATTACGTAATAGTATATAACGTTATAAGTCATTACGTATTAGTATATAACGTTATACGTCATTACGTAATAGTATATAACGTCATACGTTAGTACATAATAGTATATAACGTTATACGTTAGTACGTAATAGGATATAACGTTATACGTTATTACGTAATAGTATATAACGTTATACGTTATTACGTAATAGTATATAACGTTATACGTTTTTACATAATAGTATATAACGTTACACGTTATTACGTAATAGTATATAGCGTTATACGTCATTACGTAATAGTATATAACGTTATACGTTAGTTCGTAATAGTATATAACGTTATACGTCATTACGTAATAGTATATAACGTTATACGTTATTACATAACAGTATATTACGTTATACGTTAGTACGTACTAGTATATAACGTTATACGTTATTACGTAATAGTATATAACGTTATACGTCATTACGTAATAGTATATAACGTTATACGTCATCCGGTAATACTATATAACGTTATACGTCATCCAGTAATACTATATAACGTTATACGTTAGTACGTAATAGTATATAAAGTTATACGTTATTACGTATTAGTATATAACGATATACGTCATTACGTAATAGTATATAACGTTATACGTTAGTACGTAACAGTATATAACATTATACGTTATTACGTATTAGTATATAACGTTATACGTCATTACGTAATAGTATATAACGTTATGCGTTAGTACGTAATAGTAAATAACGTTATACGTTATTACGTATTAGTATATATCGTTATACGTTATTACGTATTAGTATATAACGTTATACGTTATTACGTATTAGTATATAACGTTATACGATATTACGTATTAGTATATAACGTTACACGTTATTACGTAATAGTATATAACGTTACACGTTATTACGTAATAGTATATAGCGTTATACGTCATTACGTATTAGTATATAACGTTATACGTCATTACGTGACAGTATATAACGTTATACGTTAGTACGTAATAGTATATATCGTTATACGTCATTGCGTAATAGTATATAACGTTATACGTTAGTACGTAATAGTATATAACGTTATACGTTATTACGTATTAGTATATATCGTTATACGTTATTACGTATTAGTATATAACGTTATACGTTAGTACGTAATAGTATATAACGTTATACGTTGTTACGTATTAGTATATAACGTCATACGTTATTACGTAATAGTATATAATGTTATACGTTGTTACGTATTAGTATATAACGTTATACGTTATTACGTAATAGTATATAGCGTTATACGTCATTACGTATTAGTATATAACGTTATACGTTGGTACGTAATAGTATATAACGTTATACGTCATTACGTAATAGTATATAACGTTATACGTTATTACATAACAGTATATAACGTTATACGTTATTACGTAATAGTATATAACGTTATACGTTATTACGTAATAGTATATAACGTTATACGTCATTACGTAATAGTATATAACGTTATACGTCATCCGGTAATACTATATAACGTTATACGTTAGTACGTAATAGTATATAAAGTTATACGTTATTACGTATTAGTATATAACGATATACGTCATTACGTAATAGTATATAACGTTATACGTTAGTACGTAACAGTATATAACATTATACGTTATTACGTATTAGTATATAACGTTATACGTCATTACGTAATAGTATATAACGTTGTGCGTTAGTACGTAATAGTAAATAACGTTATACGTTATTACGTATTAGTATATATCGTTATACGTTATTACGTATTAGTATATAACGTTATACGTTATTACGTATTAGTATATAACGTTATACGATATTACGTATTAGTATATAACGTTACACGTTATTACGTAATAGTATATAACGTTACACGTTATTACGTAATAGTATATAGCGTTATACGTCATTACGTATTAGTATATAACGTTATACGTCATTACGTGACAGTATATAACGTTATACGTTAGTACGTAATAGTATATATCGTTATACGTCATTGCGTAATAGTATATAACGTTATACGTTAGTACGTAATAGTATATAACGTTATACGTTATTACGTATTAGTATATAACATTATACGTAATTACGTATTAGTATATAACGTTATACGTCATTACGTAATAGTATATAACGTTATGCGTTAGTACGTAATAGTATATAACGTTATACGTTATTACGTATTAGTATATATCGTTATACGTTATTACGTATTAGTATATAACGTTATACGTTATTACGTATTAGTATATAACGTTATACGATATTACGTATTAGTATATAACGTTACACGTTATTACGTAATAGTATATAACGTTACACGTTATTACGTAATAGTATATAACGTTACACGTTATTACGTAATAGTATATAGCGTTATACGTCATTACGTATTAGTATATAACGTTATACGTCATTACGTGACAGTATATAACGTTATACGTTATTACGTAATAGTATATAACGTTATACGTTATTACATAATAGTATATAACGTTACACGTTATTACGTAATAGTATATAACGTTACACGTTATTACGTAATAGTATATAGCGTTATACGTCATTACGTATTAGTATATAACGTTATTCGTCATTACGTGACAGTATATAACGTTATACGTTAGTACGTAATAGTATATATCGTTATACGTCATTGCGTAATAGTATATAACGTTATACGTTAGTACGTAATAGTATATAACGTTATACGTTATTACGTATTAGTATATATCGTTATACGTTATTACGTATTAGTATATAACGTTATACGTTAGTACGTAATAGTATATAACGTTATACGTTGTTACGTATTAGTATATAACGTCATACGTTATTACGTAATAGTATATAATGTTATACGTTGTTACGTATTAGTATATAACGTTATACGTTATTACGTAATAGTATATAACGTTATACGTCATTACGTAATAGTATATAACGTTATACGTTAGTACGTAATAGTATATAACGTTACACGTTATTACGTATTAGTATATAACGTTACACGTTATTACGTAATAGTATATAACGTTACACGTTAGTACGTAATAGTATATAACGTTATACGTCATCCGGTAATACTATATAACGTTACACGTTAGTACGTAATAGTATATAACGTTATACGTCGTTACGTATTAGTATATAACGTTATACGTTATTACGTAATAGTATATAACGTTATACGTTAGTACGTAATAGTATATAACATTGTACGTTATTACGTATTAGCATATAACGTTATACGTCATTACGTAATAGTATATAACGTTATGCGTTAGTACGTAATAGTATATAACGTTATACGTTATTACGTATTAGTATATATCGTTATACGTTATTACGTATTAGTATATAACGTTATACGTTATTACGTATTAGTATATAACGTTATACGATATTACGTATTAGTATATAACGTTACACGTTATTACGTAATAGTATATAACGTTACACGTTATTACGTAATAGTATATAGCGTTATACGTCATTACGTATTAGTATATAACGTTATACGTCATTACGTGACAGTATATAACGTTATACGTTAGTACGTAATAGTATATATCGTTATACGTCATTGCGTAATAGTATATAACGTTATACGTTAGTACGTAATAGTATATAACGTTATACGTCATTACGTAATAGTATATAACGTTACACGTTATTACGTAATAGTATATAACGTTACACGTTAGTACGTAATAGTATATAACGTTATACGTCATCCGGTAATACTATATAACGTTACACGTTAGTACGTAATAGTATATAACGTTATACGTCATTACGTATTAGTATATAACGTTATACGTTATTACGTAATAGTATATAACGTTATACGTTATTACGTAATAGTATATAACGTTATACGTTATTACATAATAGTATATAACGTTACACGTTATTACGTAATAGTGTATAGCGTTACACGTTATTACGTAATAGTGTATAGCGTTATACGTCATTACATATTAGTATATAACGTTACACGTTGTTACGTAATAGTATATAACGTTATACGTCGTTACGTATTAGTATATAACGTTACACGTTGTTACGTAATAGTATATAACGTTATACGTCGTTACGTATTAGTATATAACGTTATACGTTATTACGTAATAGTATATAACGTTATACGTTATTACGTAATAGTATATAACGTTATACGATATTACGTATTAGTTTATAACGTTACACGTTATTACGCATTAGTATATAGCGTTATACGTCATTACGTATTAGTATATAACGTTACACGTTATTACATAATAGTATATAACGTTATACGTAATTACGTATTAGTATATAACGTTATACGTCATTACGTAATTATATATAACGTTATACGTTAGTACGTAATAGTATATAACGTTATAAGTCATTACGTATTAGTATATAACGTTATACGTCATTACGTAATAGTATATAACGTCATACGTTAGTACATAATAGTATATAACGTTATACGTTAGTACGTAATAGGATATAACGTTATACGTTATTACGTAATAGTATATAACGTTATACGTTATTACGTAATAGTATATAACGTTATACGTTATTACATAATAGTATATAACGTTACACGTTATTACGTAATAGTATATAGCGTTATACGTCATTACGTATTAGTATATAACGTTATACGTTGGTACGTAATAGTATATAACGTTATACGTCATTACGTAATAGTATATAACGTTATACGTTAGTACGTAATAGGATATAACGTTATACGTTATTACGTAATAGTATATAACGTTATACGTTATTACGTAATAGTATATAACGTTATACGTCATTACGTAATAGTATATAACGTTATGCGTCATCCGGTAATACAATATAACGTTATACGTCATCCGGTATACTATATAACGTTATACGTTAGTACGTAATAGTATATAAAGTTATACGTTATTACGTATTAGTATATAACGATATACGTCATTACGTAATAGTATATAACGTTATACGTTAGTACGTAATAGTATATAACATTATACGTTATTACGTATTAGTATATAACGTTATACGTCATTACGTAATAGTATATAACGTTATGCGTTAGTACGTAATAGTATATAACGTTATACGTTATTACGTATTAGTATATATCGTTATACGTTATTACGTATTAGTATATAACGTTATACGTTATTACGTATTAGTATATAACGTTATACGATATTACGTATTAGTATATAACGTTACACGTTATTACGTAATAGTATATAACGTCACACGTTATTACGTAATAGTATATAGCGTTATACGTCATTACGTATTAGTATATAACGTTATACGTCATTACGTGACAGTATATAACGTTATACGTTAGTACGTAATAGTATATATCGTTATACGTCATTGCGTAATAGTATATAACGTTATACGTTAGTACGTAATAGTATATAACGTTATACGTTATTACGTATTAGTATATATCGTTATACGTTATTACGTATTAGTATATAACGTTATACGATATTACGTATTAGTATATAACGTTACACGTTATTACGTAATAGTATATAACGTCACACGTTATTACGTAATAGTATATAACGTTATACGTCATTACGTAATAGTATATAACGTCATACGTTAGTACATAATAGTATATAACGTTATACGTTAGTACGTAATAGGATATAACGTTATACGTTATTACGTAATAGTATATAACGTTATACGTTATTACGTAATAGTATATAACGTTATACGTTATTACATAATAGTATATAACGTTACACGTTATTACGTAATAGTATATAGCGTTATACGTCATTACGTATTAGTATATAACGTTATACGTTGGTACGTAATAGTATATAACGTTATACGTCATTACGTAATAGTATATAACGTTATACGTTATTACATAACAGTATATAACGTTATACGTTATTACGTAATAGTATATAACGTTATACGTTATTACGTAATAGTATATAACGTTATACGTCATTACGTAATAGTATATAACGTTATACGTCATCCGGTAATACTATATAACGTTATACGTCATCCGGTAATACTATATAACGTTATACGTTAGTACGTAATAGTATATAAAGTTATACGTTAGTACGTATTAGTATATAACGTTACACGTTATTACGTAATAGTATATAACGATATACGTCATTACGTAATAGTATATAACGTTATACGTTAGTACGTAATAGTATATAACATTATACGTTATTACGTATTAGTATATAACGTTATACGTCATTACGTAATAGTATATAACGTTATGCGTTAGTACGTAATAGTATATAACGTTATACGTTATTACGTATTAGTATATATCGTTATACGTTATTACGTATTAGTATATAACGTTATACGTTATTACGTATTAGTATATAACGTTATACGATATTACGTATTAGTATATAACGTTACACGTTATTACGTAATAGTATATAACGTTACACGTTATTACGTAATAGTATATAGCGTTATACGTCATTACGTATTAGTATATAACGTTATTCGTCATTACGTGACAGTATATAACGTTATACGTTAGTACGTAATAGTATATATCGTTATACGTCATTGCGTAATAGTATATAACGTTATACGTTAGTACGTAATAGTATATAACGTTATACGTTATTACGTATTAGTATATATCGTTATACGTTATTACGTATTAGTATATAACGTTATACGTTAGTACGTAATAGTATATAACGTTATACGTTGTTACGTATTAGTATATAACGTCATACGTTATTACGTAATATTATATAATGTTATACGTTGTTACGTATTAGTATATAACGTTATACGTTATTACGTAATAGTATATAACGTTATACGTCATTACGTAATAGTATATAACGTTATACGTTAGTACGTAATAGTATATAACGTTACACGTTATTACGTATTAGTATATAACGTTACACGTTATTACGTAATAGTATATAACGTTACACGTTAGTACGTAATAGTATATAACGTTATACGTCATCCGGTAATACTATATAACGTTACACGTTAGTACGTAATAGTATATAACGTTATACGTCATTACGTATTAGTATATAACGTTATACGTTATTACGTAATAGTATATAACGTTATACGTTAGTACGTAATAGTATATAACATTGTACGTTATTACGTATTAGTATATAACGTTATACGTCATTACGTAATAGTATATAACGTTATGCGTTAGTACGTAATAGTATATAACGTTATACGTTATTACGTATTAGTATATATCGTTATACGTTATTACGTATTAGTATATAACGTTATACGTTATTACGTATTAGTATATAACGTTATACGATATTACGTATTAGTATATAACGTTACACGTTATTACGTAATAGTATATAACGTTACACGTTATTACGTAATAGTATATAGCGTTATACGTCATTACGTATTAGTATATAACGTTATACGTCATTACGTGACAGTATATAACGTTATACGTTAGTACGTAATAGTATATATCGTTATACGTCATTGCGTAATAGTATATAACGTTATACGTTAGTACGTAATAGTATATAACGTTATACGTCATTACGTAATAGTATATAACGTTACACGTTATTACGTAATAGTATATAACGTTACACGTTAGTACGTAATAGTATATAACGTTATACGTCATCCGGTAATACTATATAACGTTACACGTTAGTACGTAATAGTATATAACGTTATACGTCATTACGTATTAGTATATAACGTTATACGTTATTACGTAATAGTATATAACGTTATACGTTATTACGTAATAGTATATAACGTTATACGTTATTACGTAATAGTATATAACGTTACACGTTATTACGTAATAGTGTATAGCGTTACACGTTATTACGTAATAGTGTATAGCGTTATACGTCATTACATATTAGTATATAACGTTACACGTTGTTACGTAATAGTATATAACGTTATACGTCGTTACGTATTAGTATATAACGTTACACGTTGTTACGTAATAGTATATAACGTTATACGTCGTTACGTATTAGTATATAACGTTATACGTTATTACGTAATAGTATATAACGTTATACGTTATTACGTAATAGTATATAACGTTATACGATATTACGTATTAGTTTATAACGTTACACGTTATTACGCATTAGTATATAGCGTTATACGTCATTACGTATTAGTATATAACGTTACACGTTATTACATAATAGTATATAACGTTATACGTAATTACGTATTAGTATATAACGTTATACGTCATTACGTAATTATATATAACGTTATACGTTAGTACGTAATAGTATATAACGTTATAAGTCATTACGTATTAGTATATAACGTTATACGTCATTACGTAATAGTATATAACGTCATACGTCATTACGTAATTATATATAACGTTATACGTTAGTACGTAATAGTATATAACGTTATAAGTCATTACGTATTAGTATATAACGTTATACGTCATTACGTATTAGTATATAACGTCATACGTTAGTACATAATAGTATATAACGTTATACGTTAGTACGTAATAGGATATAACGTTATACGTTATTACGTAATAGTATATAACGTTATACGTTATTACGTAATAGTATATAACGTTATACGTTATTACATAATAGTATATAACGTTACACGTTATTACGTAATAGTATATAGCGTTATACGTCATTACGTATTAGTATATAACGTTATACGTTGGTACGTAATAGTATATAACGTTATACGTCATTACGTAATAGTATATAACGTTATACGTTAGTACGTAATAGGATATAACGTTATACGTTATTACGTAATAGTATATAACGTTATACGTTATTACGTAATAGTATATAACGTTATACGTCATTACGTAATAGTATATAACGTTATGCGTCATCCGGTAATACAATATAACGTTATACGTCATCCGGTAATACTATATAACGTTATACGTTAGTACGTAATAGTATATAAAGTTATACGTTATTACGTATTAGTATATAACGATATACGTCATTACGTAATAGTATATAACGTTATACGTTAGTACGTAATAGTATATAACATTATACGTTATTACGTATTAGTATATAACGTTATACGTCATTACGTAATAGTATATAACGTTATGCGTTAGTACGTAATAGTATATAACGTTATACGTTATTACGTATTAGTATATATCGTTATACGTTATTACGTATTAGTATATAACGTTATACGTTATTACGTATTAGTATATAACGTTATACGATATTACGTATTAGTATATAACGTTACACGTTATTACGTAATAGTATATAACGTCACACGTTATTACGTAATAGTATATAGCGTTATACGTCATTACGTATTAGTATATAACGTTATACGTCATTACGTGACAGTATATAACGTTATACGTTAGTACGTAATAGTATATATCGTTATACGTCATTGCGTAATAGTATATAACGTTATACGTTAGTACGTAATAGTATATAACGTTATACGTTATTACGTATTAGTATATATCGTTATACGTTATTACGTATTAGTATATAACGTTATACGTTAGTACGTAATAGTATATAACGTTATACGTTGTTACGTATTAGTATATAACGTCATACGTTATTACGTAATAGTATATAATGTTATACGTTGTTACGTATTAGTATATAACGTTATACGTTATTACGTAATAGTATATAACGTTGTACGTTATTAATTATTAGTATATAACGTTATTACGTAATAGTATATAACGTTATACGTCATTACGTAATAGTTTATAACGTTATACGTTAGTACGTAATAGGATATAACGTTATACGTTATAAGGTAATACTCAGTAACAATATACGTCATTACATAATATTATATAACGTTATACGGTATTACGTAATAGTATATAACGTTATACGTCATTGCGTAATAGTATATAACGTTATACGTTGGTACGTAATAGTATATAACGTTATACGTTAGTAAGTAATAGCATATAACGTTATACGTCTTTACGTAATAGTATATAACGTTATACGTTAGTACGTAATAGTATATAACTTTATACGTCATTACGTAATAGTATATAACGTTATACGTTATTACGTAATAGTATATAACGTTATTCGTTATTACGTAATAGCATATAACATTATACGTTAGTACGTAATAGTATATAACATTATACGTTATTACGTATTAGTATATAACGTTATACGTCATTACGTAATTATATATAACGTTATACATTATTACGTATTAGTATATAACGTTATACGTCATTACGTAATAGTATATAACGTTATACGTCATTGTGTAATATTATATAACGTTATACGTTATAAGGCAATACTACATAACGTTATACGTCGTAAGGTAATACTATATAACGTTTTACGTTATTCCGTAATAGTATATAATGTAATACGTTATTACGTAATAGAATATAACGTTCTACGTTAGTACGTAATAATATATAACGTTACACGTCATATAGTAATAGTTTATAACGTTATTCGTTAGTACGTAATAGTATACAGGGTGCGCCGTTAGAATTCGGACAGAATTCAATTTGTAGTTCCCACCATATTAGAATTCAGATGTTTGTGCTGATTGACTCTGAAGTTAGTTAAATATGTCAATAAGTCTTCTATAACCTCAAAATGACAGAACTCGTTAAGCAAAACCCGGAATACGATAGAAGAGCGGCGATTATAGTAAGTCTTCGCGCCGGGAGAACGCCGGTCGAAATTATAAAATTCTTTAGCTACCCAAGATCGACGGTATACGACATTCCTGTTGTGGGCAAAACCAAATTTCCAGCAAGTGTTCACGTTTTGAGCGTTGTCTCAAGTGAGGGCGACGTCATGCCTCCGCACTTCTTCCAAAAAGGCGAAAGAATCACAAAGGAGGTTTATTTGGAGGTCCTGAAGACAGTAATAAAGCCGTGGATGGAAATTACGGCTTCTGGAAGGCCGTATTTATTTCAACAAGATGGCGCACCTGCTCACACAAGTCATCTTGTTCAAAATTGGCTCTCTGACAATGTGGACATGTTTTGGTCGAAAGATTTCTGGCCTCCTAACAGTCCCGACCTAAACCCATTGGACTATTACGTGTGGGGCGTTATCGAGAGACAAACTAATAAATGCAGGCACCCCAACGTCAACTCCCTACGAGCTGCTATCGAGTCAGAATTCGCGACAATTAAACGCGACCAGTTGAAGTCAGCGTGCTCGCGCTTTAGAGCAAGAATAGAGCAGGTCATAGAGGCAGAGGGTGGTTACATAGAATAAAACTTCTCAGCAAGGACCCTTTAAATGAGATATAACAACATTTTCATGTGTTTTTGTGTATTGACTTAAATAAACAACTTTCTGCACAAAACTTCTTTTGTCCGGATTCTAACGGCGCACCCTGTATAACGTTATACGTTAGTACGTAATAGTATATATCGTTATACGTCATTGGGTAATAATATATAACGTTATACGTTATTACATAACACTATATAACGTTATACGATATTACGTATTAGTTTATAACGTTACACGTTATTACGTAATAGTATATTACGTTATACGTCATCCGGTAATACTATATCACGTTACACGTTTGTACGTAATAGTATATAACGTTATACGTCATCCGGTAATACTATATAACGTTATACGTCATCCGGTAATACTATATAACGTTATACGTCATCCGGTAATACTATATAACGTTATACGTTAGTACGTAATAGTATATAAAGTTATACGTTATTACGTATTAGTATATAACGTTATACGTCATTACGTAATAGTATATAACGTTATGCGTTAGTACGTAATAGTATATAACGTTATACGTTATTACGTATTAGTATATATCGTTATACGTTATTACGTATTAGTATATAACGTTATACGTTATTACGTATTAGTATATAACGTTATACGATATTACGTATTAGTATATAACGTTACACGTTATTACGTAATAGTATATAACGTTACACGTTATTACGTAATAGTATATAGCGTTATACGTCATTACGTATTAGTATATAACGTTATACGTCATTACGTGACAGTATATAACGTTATACGTTAGTACGTAATAGTATATATCGTTATACGTTATTACGTAATAGTATATAACGTTATACGTCATTACGTAATAGTATATAACGTTATACGTTAGTACGTAATAGTATATAACGTTACACGTTATTACGTATTAGTATATAACGTTACACGTTATTACGTAATAGTATATAACGTTACACGTTAGTACGTAATAGTATATAACGTTATACGTCATCCGGTAATACTATATAACGTTACACGTTAGTACGTAATAGTATATAACGTTATACGTCATTACGTATTAGTATATAACGTTATACGTTATTACGTAATAGTATATAACGTTATACGTTATTACGTAATAGTATATAACGTTATACGTTATTACATAATAGTATATAACGTTACACGTTATTACGTAATAGTG
The DNA here is from genome assembly GCF_905332965.1 of Bombus pascuorum. NCBI lineage: Eukaryota > Metazoa > Arthropoda > Insecta > Hymenoptera > Apidae > Bombus > Bombus pascuorum. Next base: position 10,297,348 of record NC_083488.1, read on the forward strand.
TATAGCGTTATACGTCATTACGTATTAGTATATAACGTTACACGTTGTTACGTAATAGTATATAACGTTATACGTCGTTACGTATTAGTATATAACGTTATACGATATTACGTAATAGTATATAACGTTATACGATATTACGTATTAGTTTATAACGTTACACGTTATTACGCATTAGTATATAGCGTTATACGTCATTACGTATTAGTATATAACGTTACACGTTATTACATAATAGTATATAACGTTATACGTAATTACGTATTAGTATATAACGTTATACGTCATTACGTAATTATATATAACGTTATACGTTAGTACGTAATAGTATATAACGTTATAAGTCATTACGTATTAGTATATAACGTTATACGTCATTACGTAATAGTATATAACGTCATACGTTAGTACATAATAGTATATAACGTTATACGTTAGTACGTAATAGGATATAACGTTATACGTTATTACGTAATAGTATATAACGTTATACGTTATTACGTAATAGTATATAACGTTATACGTTATTACATAATAGTATATAACGTTACACGTTATTACGTAATAGTATATAGCGTTATACGTCATTACGTATTAGTATATAACGTTATACGTTGGTACGTAATAGTATATAACGTTATACGTCATTACGTAATAGTATATAACGTTATACGTTATTACATAACAGTATATAACGTTATACGTTATTACGTAATAGTATATAACGTTATACGTTATTACGTAATAGTATATAACGTTATACGTCATTACGTAATAGTATATAACGTTATACGTCATCCGGTAATACTATATAACGTTATACGTCATCCGGTAATACTATATAACGTTATACGTTAGTACGTAATAGTATATAAAGTTATACGTTATTACGTATTAGTATATAACGATATACGTCATTACGTAATAGTATATAACGTTATACGTTAGTACGTAATAGTATATAACATTATACGTTATTACGTATTAGTATATAACGTTATACGTCATTACGTAATAGTATATAACGTTATGCGTTAGTACGTAATAGTAAATAACGTTATACGTTATTACGTATTAGTATATATCGTTATACGTTATTACGTATTAGTATATAACGTTATACGTTATTACGTATTAGTATATAACGTTATACGATATTACGTATTAGTATATAACGTTACACGTTATTACGTAATAGTATATAACGTTACACGTTATTACGTAATAGTATATAGCGTTATACGTCATTACGTATTAGTATATAACGTTATACGTCATTACGTGACAGTATATAACGTTATACGTTAGTACGTAATAGTATATATCGTTATACGTCATTGCGTAATAGTATATAACGTTATACGTTAGTACGTAATAGTATATAACGTTATACGTTATTACGTATTAGTATATATCGTTATACGTTATTACGTATTAGTATATAACGTTATACGTTAGTACGTAATAGTATATAACGTTATACGTTGTTACGTATTAGTATATAACGTCATACGTTATTACGTAATAGTATATAACTTTACACGTTATTACGTATTAGTATATAACGTTACACGTTATTACGTAATAGTATATAACGTTACACGTTAGTACGTAATAGTATATAACGTTATACGTCATCCGGTAATACTATATAACGTTACACGTTAGTACGTAATAGTATATAACGTTATACGTCATTACGTATTAGTATATAACGTTATACGTTATTACGTAATAGTATATAACGTTATACGTTAGTACGTAATAGTATATAACATTATACGTAATTACGTATTAGTATATAACGTTATACGTCATTACGTAATAGTATATAACGTTATGCGTTAGTACGTAATAGTATATAACGTTATACGTTATTACGTATTAGTATATATCGTTATACGTTATTACGTATTAGTATATAACGTTATACGATATTACGTATTAGTTTATAACGTTATACGATATTACGTATTAATATATAACGTTACACGTTATTACGTAATAGTATATAACGTTATACGTCATTGCGTAATAGTATATAACGTTATACGATATTACGTATTAGTATATAACGTTACACGTTAGTACGTAGTAGTATATAACGTTATACGATATTACGTATTAGTATATAACGTTACACGTTATTACGTAATAGTATATAGCGTTATACGTCATTACGTATTAGTATATAACGTTATACGTCATTACGTGACAGTATATAACGTTATACGTTATAACGTATTGTTATATACCGTTATACGTTAGTACGTAATAGTATATAACGTTATACGTAATTACGTATTAGTATATAACGTTATACGTCATTACGTGACAGTATATAACGTTATACGTTAGTACGTAATAGTATATATCGTTATACGTCATTGCGTAATAGTATATAACGTTATACGATATTACGTATTAATATATAACGTTACACGTTATTACGTAATAGTATATAATGTTATACGTCATTGCGTAATAGTATATAACGTTATACGTCATCCGGTAATACTATATAACGTTATACGTCATCCGGTAATACTATATAACGTTATACGTTAGTACGTAATAGTATATAACGTTATACGTTATTACGTATTAGTATATAACGTTATACGTCATTACGTAATAGTATATAACGTTATAC